>NW_027117076.1:7500-41857 GCF_024137725.1 Prorops nasuta | reverse complement strand
CCGGCGGACCCGAACGCCTCGCTCGCGAGCCGACCCGTCCAACCAGCGGCTAAGTCCAACGCGGCGCATTGCTTTTGGCCGGCAGACCCGAACGCCTCGCTCGCGAGCCGACCCGTCCAACCAGCGGCTAAGTCCAACGCGGCGCATTGCTTTCGGCCGTCGGACCCGAACGCCTCGCTCGCGAGCCGACTCGTCCAAACAGCGGCTAAGTCCAACGCGGCGCATTGCTTTTGGCCGGCGGACGCGAACGCCTCGCTCGCGAGCCGACCCGTCCAACCAGCGGCTAAGTCCAACGCGGCGCATTGCTTTTGGCCGGCGGACGCGAATGCCTCGCTCGCGAGCCGACCCGTCCAACCAGCGGCTAAGTCCAACGCGGCGCGTTGCTTTTGGCCGGCGACGCGAACGCCTCGCTCGCGAGCCGACCCCTCCAACCAGCGGCTAAGTCCAACGCGGCGCATTGCTTTCGGCCGTCGGACCGAAACGCCTCGCTCGCGAGCCGACCCGTCCAACCAGCGGCTAAGTCCAACGCGGCGCATTGCTTTTCGGCCGTCGGACCCGAAACGCCTCGCTCGCGAGCCGACCCGTCCAACCAGCGGCTAAGTCCAACGCGGGTGCATTGCTTTCGGCCGGCGGACGCGAACGCCTCGCTCGCGAGCCGACCCCTCCAACCAGCGGCTAAGTCCAACGCGGCGCATTGCTTTCGGCCGTCGGACCCGAACGCCTCGCTCGCGAGCCGACCCGTCCAACCAGCGGCTAAGTCCAACGCGGCGCATTGCTTTTGGCCGGCGGACGCCGAACGCCTCGCTCGCGAGCCGACCCGTCCAACCAGCGGCTAAGTCCAACGCGGTGCATTGCTTTCGGCCGGCGGACGCGAACGCCTCGCTCGCGAGCCGACCCGTCCAAACAGCGGCTAAGTCCAACGCGGCGCATTGCTTTTGGCCGGCGGACCCGAACGCCTCGCTCGCGAGCCGACCCGTCCAACCAGCGGCTAAGTCCAACGCGGCGCATTGCTTTTGGCCGGCAGACCCGAACGCCTCGCTCGCGAGCCGACCCGTCCAACCAGCGGCTAAGTCCAAAGCGGCGCATTGCTTTCGGCCGTCGGACCCGAACGCCTCGCTCGCGAGCCGACTCGTCCAAACAGCGGCTAAGTCCAACGCGGCGCATTGCTTTTGGCCGGCGGACCGCGAACGCCTCGCTCGCGAGCCGACCCGTCCAACCAGCGGCTAAGTCCAACGCGGCGCATTGCTTTCGGCCCGTCGGACCCGAACGCCTCGCTCGCGAGCGACCCGTCCAACCAGCGGCTAAGTCCAACGCGGCGCATTGCTTTTGGCCGGCGGACGCGAACGCCTCGCTCGCGAGCCGACCCGTCCAACCAGCGGCTAAGTCCAACGCGGTGCATTGCTTTCGGCCGGCGGACGCAAACGCCTCGCTCGCGAGCCGACCCCTCCAACCAGCGGCTAAGTCCAACGCGGCGCATTGCTTTCGGCCGGCAGGACGCAAACGCCTCGCTCGCGAGCCGACCCCTCCAACCAGCGGCTAAGTCCAACGCGGCGCATTGCTTTCGGCCGGCGGACGCGAAAGCCTCGCTCGCGAGCCGACCCGTCCAACCAGCGGCTAAGTCCAACGCGGCGCATTGCTTTCGGCCGACGGACCCGAACGCCTCGCTCGCGAGCCGACCCCCTTCCAACCAGCGGCTAAGTCCAACGCGGCGCATTGCTTTCGGCCGGCGGACGCGAAAGCCTCGCTCGCGAGCCGACCCGTCCAACCAGCGGCTAAGTCCAACGCGGCGCATTGCTTTCGGCCGGCGGACGCAAACGCCTCGCTCGCGAGCCGACCCCTCCAACCAGCGGCTAAGTCCAACGCGGCGCATTGCTTTCGGCCGGCGGACGCGAAAGCCTCGCTCGCGAGCCGACCCGTCCAACCAGCGGCTAAGTCCAACGCGGCGCCATTGCTTTTGGCCGGCGGACGCGAACGCCTCGCTCGCGAGCCGACCCGTCCAACCAGCGGCTAAGTCCAACGCGGTGCATTGCTTTCGGCCGGCGGACGCGAAACGCCTCGCTCGCGAGCCGACCCGTCCAAACAGCGGCTAAGTCCAACGCGGCGCATTGCTTTTGGCCGGCGGACCCGGAACGCCTCGCTCGCGAGCCGACCCGTCCAACCAGCGGCTAAGTCCAACGCGGCGCATTGCTTTTGGCCGGCAGACCCGAACGCCTCGCTCGCGAGCCGACCCGTCCAACCAGCGGCTAAGTCCAACGCGGCGCATTGCTTTCGGCCGTCGGACCCGAACGCCTCGCTCGCGAGCCGACTCGTCCAAACAGCGGCTAAGTCCAACGCGGGCGCATTGCTTTTGGCCGGCGGACGCGAACGCCTCGCTCGCGAGCCGACCCGTCCAACCAGCGGCTAAGTCCAACGCGGCGCATTGCTTTTGGCCGGCGGACGCGAATGCCTCGCTCGCGAGCCGACCCGTCCAACCAGCGGCTAAGTCCAACGCGGCGCGTTGCTTTTGGCCGGCGGACGCGAACGCCTCGCTCGCGAGCCGACCCCTCCAACCAGCGGCTAAGTCCAACGCGGCGCATTGCTTTCGGCCGTCGGACCGAACGCCTCGCTCGCGAGCCGACCCGTCCAACCAGCGGCTAAGTCCCAACGCGGCGCATTGCTTTCGGCCGTCGGACCCGAACGCCTCGCTCGCGAGCCGACCCGTCCAACCAGCGGCTAAGTCCAACGCGGTGCATTGCTTTCGGCCGGCGGACGCGAACGCCTCGCTCGCGAGCCGACCCGTCCAAACAGCGGCTAAGTCCAACGCGGCGCATTGCTTTTGGCCGGCGGACCCGAACGCCTCGCTCGCGAGCCGACCCGTCCAACCAGCGGCTAAGTCCAACGCGGCGCATTGCTTTCGGCCGGCGGACGCGAAAGCCTCGCTCGCGAGCCGACCCGTCCAACCAGCGGCTAAGTCCAACGCGGCGCATTGCTTTTGGCCGGCGGACGCGAACGCCTCGCTCGCGAGCCGACCCGTCCAACCAGCGGCTAAGTCCAACGCGGCGCATTGCTTTTGGCCGGCGGACGCGAATGCCTCGCTCGCGAGCCGACCCGTCCAACCAGCGGCTAAGTCCAACCGCGGCGCGTTGCTTTTGGCCGGCGGACGCGAACGCCTCGCTCGCGAGCCGACCCCTCCAAACCAGCGGCTAAGTCCAACGCGGCGCATTGCTTTCGGCCGTCGGACCCGAACGCCTCGCTCGCGAGCCGACCCGTCCAACCAGCGGCTAAGTCCAACGCGGCGCATTGCTTTCGGCCGTCGGACCCGAACGCCTCGCTCGCGAGCCGACCCGTCCAACCAGCGGCTAAGTCCCAACGCGGGTGCATTGCTTTCGGCGCGGCGGACGCGAACGCCTCGCTCGCGAGCCGACCCGTCCAAACAGCGGCTAAGTCCAACGCGGCGCATTGCTTTCGGCCGTCGGACCCGAACGCCTCGCTCGCGAGCCGACCCGTCCAACCAGCGGCTAAGTCCAACGCGGTGCATTGCTTTCGGCCGGCGGACCGCAAACGCCTCGCTCGCGGAGCCGACCCCTCCAACCAGCGGCTAAGTCCAACGCGGCGCATTGCTTTCGGCCGGCGGACGCAAACGCCTCGCTCGCGAGCCGACCCCTCCAACCAGCGGCTAAGTCCAACGCGGCGCGCATTGCTTTCGGCGGCGGACGCGAAAGCCTCGCTCGCGAGCCGACCCGTCCAACCAGCGGCTAAGTCCAACGCGGCGCATTGGCTTTCGGCCGACGGACCCCGAACGCCTCGCTCGCGAGCCGACCCCTCCAACCAGCGGCTAAGTCCAACGCGGCGCATTGCTTCGGCCGGCGGACGCGAAAGCCTCGCTCGCGAGCCGACCCGTCCAACCAGCGGCTAAGTCCAACGCGGCGCATTGCTTTCGGCCGGCGGACGCAAACGCCTCGCTCGCGAGCCGACCCCTCCAACCAGCGGCTAAGTCCAACGCGGCGCATTGCTTTCGGCCGGCGGACGCGAAAGCCTCGCTCGCGAGCCGACCCGTCCAACCAGCGGCTAAGTCCAACGCGGCGCATTGCTTTTGGCCCGGCGGACGCGAACGCCTCGCTCGCGAGCCGACCCGTCCAACCAGCGGCTAAGTCCAACGCGGTGCATTGCTTTCGGCCGGCGGACGCGAACGCCTCGCTCGCGAGCCGACCCGTCCAAACAGCGGCTAAGTCCAACCGCGGCGCATTGCTTTTGGGCCGGCGGACCCGAACGCCTCGCTCGCGAGCCGACCGTCCAACCAGCGGCTAAGTCCAACGCGGCGCATTGCTTTCGGCCGGCGGACGCGAAAGCCTCGCTCGCGAGCCGACCCGTCCAACCAGCGGCTAAGTCCAACGCGGCGCATTGCTTTTGGCCGGCGGACGCGAACGCCTCGCTCGCGAGCCGACCCGTCCAACCAGCCGGCTAAGTCCAACGCGGCGCATTGCTTTTGGCCGGCGGACGCGAATGCCTCGCTCGCGAAGCCGACCCGTCCAACCAGCGGCTAAGTCCAACGCGGCGCGTTGCTTTTGGCCGGCGGACGCGAACGCCTCGCTCGCGAGCCGACCCCTCCAACCAGCGGCTAAGTCCAACGCGGCGCATTGCTTTCGGCCGTCGGACCCGAACGCCTCGCTCGCTGAGCCGACCCGTCCAACCAGCGGCTAAGTCCAACGCGGCGCATTGCTTTCGGCCGTCGGACCCGAACGCCTCGCTCGCGAGCCGACCGTCCAACCAGCGGCTAAGTCCAACGCGGCGCATTGCTTTTGGCCGGCGGACCGAACGCTTCGCTCGCGAGCCGACCCGTCCAACCAGCGGCTAAGTCCAACGCGGCGCATTGCTTTCGGGCCGTCGGACCCGGAACGCCTCGCTCGCGAGCCGACCCGTCCAACCAGCGGCTAAGTCCAACGCGGCGCATTGCTTTTGGCCGGCGGACCCGAACGCCTCGCTCGCGAGCCGACCCGTCCAACCAGCGGCTAAGTCCAACGCGGCGCATTGCTTTCGGCCGTCGGACCCGGAACGCCTCGCTCGCGAGCGACCCGTCCAACCAGCGGCTAAGTCCAACGCGGGGCGCATTGCTTTTGGCCGCGGACGCGAACGCCTCGCTCGCGAGCCGACCCGTCCAACCAGCGGCTAAGTCCAACGCGGTGCATTGCTTTCGGCCGGCGGACGCGAACGCCTCGCTCGCGAGCCGACCCGTCCAACCAGCGGCTAAGTCCAACGCGGCGCATTGCTTTCGGCCGTCGGACCCGAACGCCTCGCTCGCGAGCCGACTCGTCCAAACAGCGGCTAAGTCCAACGCGGCGCATTGCTTTTGGCCGGCGGACGCGAACGCCTCGCTCGCGAGCCGACCCGTCCAACCAGCGGCTAAGTCCAACGCGGCGCATTGCTTTTGGCCGGCGGACGCGAATGCCTCGCTCGCGAGCCGACCCGTCCAACCAGCGGCTAAGTCCAACGCGGCGCGTTGCTTTTGGCCGGCGGACGCGAACGCCTCGCTCGCGAGCCGACCCCTCCAACCAGCGGCTAAGTCCAACGCGGCGCATTGCTTTCGGCCGTCGGACCCGAACGCCTCGCTCGCGAGCCGACCCGTCCAACCAGCGGCTAAGTCCAACGCGGTGCATTGCTTTCGGCCGGCGGACGCAAACGCCTCGCTCGCGAGCCGACCCCTCCAACCAGCGGCTAAGTCTCAACGCGGGCGCATTGCTTTCGGCCGGCGGACGCAAACGCCTCGCTCGCGAGCCGACCCCTCCAACCAGCGGCTAAGTCCAACGCGGCGCATTGCTTTCGGCCGGCGGACGCGAAAGCCTCGCTCGCGAGCCGACCCGTCCAACCAGCGGCTAAGTCCAACGCGGCGCAGTTGCTTTCGGCCGACGGACCCGAACGCCCTCGCTCGCGAGCCGACCCCTCCAACCAGCGGCTAAGTCCAACGCGGCGCATTGCTTTCGGCCGGCGGACGCGAAAGCCTCGCTCGCGAGCCGACCCGTCCAACCAGCGGCTAAGTCCAACGCGGCGCATTGCTTTCGGCCGGCGGACGCAAACGCCTCGCTCGCGAGCCGACCCCTCCAACCAGCGGCTAAGTCCAACGCGGCGCATTGCTTTCGGCCGGCGGACGCGAAAGCCTCGCTCGCGAGCCGACCCGTCCAACCAGCGGCTAAGTCCAACGCGGCGCATTGCTTTTTGGGCCGGCGGACGCGAACGCCTCGCTCGCGAGCCGACCCGTCCAACCAGCGGCTAAGTCCAACGCGGTGCATTGCTTTCGGCCGGCGGACGCGAACGCCTCGCTCGCGAGCCGACCCGTCCAAACAGCGGCTAAGTCCAACGCGGCGCATTGCTTTTGGCCGGCGGACCCGAACGCCTCGCTCGCGAGCCGACCCGTCCAACCAGCGGCTAAGTCCAACGCGGCGCATTGCTTTTGGCCGGCAGACCCGAACGCCTCGCTCGCGAGCCGACCCGTCCAACCAGCGGCTAAGTCCCAACGCGGCGCATTGCTTTCGGCCGTCGGACCCGAACGCCTCGCTCGCGAGCCGACTCGTCCAAACAGCGGCTAAGTCCAACGCGGCGCATTGCTTTTGGCCGGCGGACGCGAACGCCTCGCTCGCGAGCCGACCCGTCCAACCAGCGGCTAAGTCCAACGCGGCGCATTGCTTTTGGCCGGCCGGACGCGAATGCCTCGCTCGCGAGCCGACCCGTCCAACCAGCGGCTAAGTCCAACGCGGGCGCGTTGCTTTTGGCCGGCGGACGCGAACGCCTCGCTCCGCGAGCCGACCCCTCCAACCAGCGGCTAAGTCCAACGCGGCGCATTGCTTTTCGGCCGTCGGACCCGAACGCCTCGCTCGCGAGCCGACCCGTCCAACCAGCGGCTAAGTCCAACGCGGTGCATTGCTTTCGGCCGGCGGACGCGAACGCCTCGCTCGCGAGCCGACCCGTCCAAACAGCGGCTAAGTCCAACGCGGCGCATTGCTTTTGGCCGGCGGACCCGAACGCCTCGCTCGCGAGCCGACCCGTCCCAACCAGCGGCTAAGTCCAACGCGGCGCATTGCTTTTGGCCGGCAGACCCGAACGCCTCGCTCGCGAGCCGACCCGTCCAACCAGCGGCTAAGTCCAACGCGGCGCATTGCTTTCGGCCGTCGGAACCCGAACGCCTCGCTCGCGAGCCGACTCGTCCCAAACAGCGGCTAAGTCCAACGCGGCGCATTGCTTTTGGCCGGCGGACGCGAACGCCTCGCTCGCGAGCCGACCCGTCCAACCAGCGGCTAAGTCCAACGCGGCGCATTGCTTTTGGCCGGCGGACGCGAATGCCTCGCTCGCGAGCCGACCCGTCCAACCAGCGGCTAAGTCCAACGCGGTCGCGTTGCTTTTGGCCGGCGGACGCGAACGCCTCGCTCGCGAGCCGACCCCTCCAACCAGCGGCTAAGTCCAACGCGGCGCATTGCTTTCGGCCGTCGGACCCGAACGCCTCGCTCGCGAGCCGACCCGTCCAACCAGCGGCTAAGTCCAACGCGGCGCATTGCTTTCGGCCGTCGGACCCGAACGCCTCGCTCGCGAGCCGACCCGTCCAACCAGCGGCTAAGTCCAACGCGGTGCATTGCTTTCGGCCGGCGGACGCGAACGCCCTCGCTCGCGAGCCGACCCGTCCAAACAGCGGCTAAGTCCAACGCGGCGCATTGCTTTCGGCCGTCGGACCCGAACGCCTCGCTCGCGAGCCGACCCCGTCCAACCAGCGGGCTAAGTCCAACGCGGTGCATTGCTTTCGGCCGGCGGACGCAAACGCCTCGCTCGCGAGCCGACCCCTCCAACCAGCGGCTAAGTCCAACGCGGCGCATTGCTTTCGGCCGGCGGACGCAAACGCCTCGCTCGCGAGCCGACCCTCCAACCAGCGGCTAAGTCCAACGCGGCGCATTGCTTTCGGCCGGCGGACGCGAAAGCCTCGCTCGCGAGCCGACCCGTCCAACCAGCGGCTAAGTCCAACGCGGCGCATTGCTTTCGGCCGACGGACCCGAACGCCTCGCTCGCGAGCCGACCCCTCCAACCAGCGGCTAAGTCCAACGCGGCGCATTGCTTTCGGCCGGCGGACGCGAAAGCCTCGCTCGCGAGCCGACCCGTCCAACCAGCGGCTAAGTCCAACGCGGCGCATTGCTTTCGGCCGGCGGACGCAAACGCCTCGCTCGCGAGCCGACCCCTCCAACCAGCGGCTAAGTCCAACGCGGCGCATTGCTTTCGGCCGGCGGACGCGAAAGCCTCGCTCGCGAGCCGACCGTCCAACCAGCGGCTAAGTCCAACGCGGCGCATTGCTTTTGGCCGGCGGACGCGAACGCCTCGCTCGCGAGCCGACCCGTCCAACCAGCGGCTAAGTCCAACGCGGTGCATTGCTTTCGGCCGGCGGACGCGAACGCCTCGCTCGCGAGCCGACCCGTCCAAACAGCGGCTAAGTCCAACGCGGCGCATTGCTTTTGGCCGGCGGACCCGAACGCCTCGCTCGCGAGCCGACCCGTCCAACCAGCGGCTAAGTCCCAACGCGGCGCATTGCTTTTGGCCGGCAGACCCGAACGCCTCGCTCGCGAGCCGACCCGTCCAACCAGCGGCTAAGTCCCAACGCGGGCGCATTGCTTTCGGCCGTCGGACCCGAACGCCTCGCTCGCGAGCCGACTCGTCCAAACAGCGGCTAAGTCCAACGCGGCGCATTGCTTTTGGCCGGCGGACGCGAACGCCTCGCTCGCGAGCCGACCCGTCCAACCAGCGGCTAAGTCCAACGCGGCGCATTGCTTTCGGCCGTCGGACCCGAACGCCTCGCTCGCGAGCGACCCGTCCAACCAGCGGCTAAGTCCAACGCGGCGCATTGCTTTTGGCCGGCGGACGCGAACGCCTCGCTCGCGAGCCGACCCGTCCAACCAGCGGCTAAGTCCAACGCGGTGCATTGCTTTCGGCCGGCGGACGCAAACGCCTCGCTCGCGAGCCGACCCCTCCAACCAGCGGCTAAGTCCAACGCGGCGCATTGCTTTCGGCCGGCGGACGCAAACGCCTCGCTCGCGAGCCGACCCCCTCCAACCAGCGGCTAAGTCCAACGCGGCGCATTGCTTTCGGCCGGCGGACGCGAAAGCCTCGCTCGCGAGCCGACCCGTCCAACCAGCGGCTAAGTCCAACGCGGCGCATTGCTTTCGGCCGACGGAACCCGAACGCCTCGCTCGCGAGCCGACCCCTCCAACCAGCGGCTAAGTCCAACGCGGCGCATTGCTTTCGGCCGGCGGACGCGAAAGCCTCGCTCGCGAGCCGACCCGTCCCAACCAGCGGCTAAGTCCAACGCGGCGCATTGCTTTCGGCCGGCGGACGCAAACGCCTCGCTCGCGAGCCGACCCCTCCAACCAGCGGCTAAGTCCAACGCGGCGCATTGCTTTCGGGCCGGCGGACGCGAAAGCCCTCGCTCGCGAGCCGACCCGTCCAACCAGCGGCTAGTCCAACGCGGCGCATTGCTTTTGGCCGGCGGACGCGAACGCCTCGCTCGCGAGCCGACCCGTCCAACCAGCGGCTAAGTCCAACGCGGTGCATTGCTTCGGCCGGCGGACGCGAACGCCTCGCTCGCGAGCCGACCCGTCCAAACAGCGGCTAAGTCCAACGCGGCGCATTGCTTTTGGCCGGCGGACCCGAACGCCTCGCTCGCGAGCCGACCCGTCCAACCAGCGGCTAAGTCCAACGCGGCGCATTGCTTTTGGCCGGCAGACCCGAACGCCTCGCCTCGCGAGGCCGACCCGTCCAACCAGCGGCTAAGTCCAACGCGGCGCATTGCTTTCGGCCGTCGGACCCGAACGCCTCGCTCGCGAGCCGACTCGTCCAAACAGCGGCTAAGTCCAACGCGGCGCATTGCTTTTGGCCGGCGGACGCGAACGCCTCGCTCGCGAGCCGACCCGTCCAACCAGCGGCTAAGTCCAACGCGGCGCATTGCTTTTGGCCGGCGGACGCGAATGCCTCGCTCGCGAGCCGACCCGTCCAACCAGCGGCTAAGTCCAACGCGGCGCGTTGCTTTTGGCCGGCGGACGCGAACGCCTCGCTCGCGAGCCGACCCCTCCAACCAGCGGCTAAGTCCAACGCGGCGCATTGCTTTCGGCCGTCGGACCCGAACGCCTCGCTCGCGAGCCGACCCGTCCAACCCAGCGGCTAAGTCCAACGCGGCGCATTGCTTTCGGCCGTCGGACCCCGAACGCCTCGCTCGCGAGCCGACCCGTCCAACCAGCGGCTAAGTCCAACGCGGTGCATTGCTTTCGGCCGGCGGACGCGAACGCCTCGCTCGCGAGGCCGACCCGTCCAAACAGCGGCTAAGTCCAACGCGGCGCATTGCTTTTGGCCGGCGGACCCCGAACGCCTCGCTCGCGAGCCGACCCGTCCAACCAGCGGCTAAGTCCAACGCGGCCGCATTGCTTTCGGCCGGCGGACGCGAAAAGCCTCGCTCGCGAGCCGACCCGTCCCAACCAGCGGCTAAGTCCAACGCGGCGCATTGCTTTTGGCCGGCGGACGCGAACGCCTCGCTCGCGAGCCGACCCGTCCAACCAGCGGCTAAGTCCAACGCGGCGCATTGCTTTTGGCCGGCGGACGCGAATGCCTCGCTCGCGAGCCGACCCGTCCAACCAGCGGCTAAGTCCCAACGCGGCGCGTTGCTTTTGGCCGGCGGACGCGAACGCCTCGCTCGCGAGCCGACCCCTCCAAACCAGCGGCTAAGTCCAACGCGGCGCATTGCTTTCGGCCGTCGGACCCGAACGCCTCGCTCGCGAGCCGACCCGTCCAACCAGCGGCTAAGTCCAACGCGGCGCATTGCTTTCGGCCGTCGGACCCGAACGCCTCGCTCGCGAGCCGACCCGTCCAACCAGCGGCTAAGTCCAACGCGGTGCATTGCTTTCGGCCGGCGGACGCGAACGCCTCGCTCGCGAGCCGACCCGTCCAAACAGCGGCTAAGTCCAACGCGGCGCATTGCTTTCGGCCGTCGGACCCGAACGCCTCGCTCGCGAGCCGACCCGTCCAACCAGCGGCTAAGTCCAACGCGGTGCATTGCTTTCGGCCGGCGGACGCAAACGCCTCGCTCGCGAGCCGACCCCTCCAACCAGCGGCTAAGTCCAACGCGGCGCATTGCTTTCGGCCGGCGGACGCAAACGCCTCGCTCGCGAGCCGACCCCTCCAACCAGCGGCTAAGTCCAACGCGGCGCATTGCTTTCGGCCGGCGGACGCGAAAGCCTCGCTCGCGAGCCGACCCGTCCAACCAGCGGCTAAGTCCCAACGCGGCGCATTGCTTTCGGCCGACGGACCCGAACGCCTCGCTCGCGAGCCGACCCCTCCAACCAGCGGCTAAGTCCAACGCGGCGCATTGCTTTCGGCCGGCGGACGCGAAAGCCTCGCTCGCGAGCCGACCCGTCCAACCAGCGGCTAAGTCCAACCGCGGCGCATTGCTTTCGGCCGGCGGACGCAAACGCCTCGCTCGCGAGCCGACCCCTCCAACCAGCGGCTAAGTCCAACGCGGCGCATTGCTTTCGGCCGGCGGACGCGAAAAGCCTCGCTCGCGAGCCGACCCGTCCAACCAGCGGCTAAGTCCAACGCGGCGCATTGCTTTTTGGCCGGCGGACGCGAACGCCTCGCTCGCGAGCCGACCCGTCCAACCAGCGGCTAAGTCCAACGCGGTGCATTGCTTTCGGCCGGCGGACGCGAACGCCTCGCTCGCGAGCCGACCCGTCCAAACAGCGGCTAAGTCCAACGCGGCGCATTGCTTTTGGCCGGCGGACCCCGAACGCCCTCGCTCGCGAGCCCGACCCGTCCAACCAGCGGCTAAGTCCAACGCGGCGCATTGCTTTTTGGCCGGCAGACCGAACGCCTCGCTCGCGAGCCGACCCGTCCAACCAGCGGCTAAGTCCAACGCGGCGCATTGCTTTCGGCCGTCGGACCCGAACGCCTCGCTCGCGAGCCGACTCGTCCAAACAGCCGGCTAAGTCCAACGCGGCGCATTGCTTTTGGCCGGCGGACGCGAACCGCCTCGCTCGCGAGCCGACCCGTCCAACCAGCGGCTAAGTCCAACGCGGCGCATTGCTTTCGGCCGTCGGACCCGAACGCCTCGCTCGCGAGCGACCCGTCCAACCCAGCGGCTAAGTCCAACGCGGCGCATTGCTTTTGGCCGGCGGACGCGAACGCCTCGCTCGCGAGCCGACCCGTCCAACCAGCGGCTAAGTCCAACGCGGTGCATTGCTTTCGGCCGGCGGACGCAAACGCCTCGCTCGCGAGCCGACCCCTCCAACCAGCGGCTAAGTCCAACGCGGCGCATTGCTTTCGGCCGGCGGGACGCAAACGCCTCGCTCGCGAGCCGACCCCTCCAACCAGCGGCTAAGTCCAACGCGGCGCATTGCTTTCGGCCGGCGGACGCGAAAGCCTCGCTCGCGAGCCGACCCGTCCAACCAGCGGCTAAGTCCAACGCGGCGCATTGCTTTCGGCCGACGGACCCGAACGCCTCGCTCGCGAGCCGACCCCTCCAACCAGCGGCTAAGTCCAACGCGGCGCATTGCTTTCGGCCGGCGGACGCGGAAAGCCTCGCTCGCGAGCCGACCCGTCCAACCAGCGGCTAAGTCCAACGCGGCGCATTGCTTTCGGCCGGCGGACGCAAACGCCTCGCTCGCGAGCCGACCCCTCCAACCAGCGGCTAAGTCCAACGCGGCGCATTGCTTTCGGCCGGCGGACGCGAAAGCCTCGCTCGCGAGCCGACCCGTCCAACCAGCGGCTAAGTCCAACGCGGCGCATTGCTTTTGGCCGGCGGACGCGAACGCCTCGCTCGCGAGCCGACCCGTCCAACCAGCGGCTAAGTCCAACGCGGTGCATTGCTTTCGGCCGGCGGACGCGAACGCCTCGCTCGCGAGCCGACCCGTCCAAACAGCGGCTAAGTCCAACGCGGCGCATTGCTTTTGGCCGGCGGACCCGAACGCCTCGCTCGCGAGCCGACCCGTCCAACCAGCGGCTAAGTCCAACGCGGCGCATTGCTTTTGGCCGGCAGACCCGAACGCCTCGCTCGCGAGCCGACCCGTCCAACCAGCGGCTAAGTCCAACGCGGCGCATTGCTTTCGGCCGTCGGACCCGAACGCCTCGCTCGCGAGCCGACTCGTCCAAACAGCGGCTAAGTCCAACGCGGCGCATTGCTTTTGGCCGGCGGACGCGAACGCCTCGCTCGCGAGCCGACCCGTCCAACCAGCGGCTAAGTCCAACGCGGCGCATTGCTTTTGGCCGGCGGACGCGAATGCCTCGCTCGCGAGCCGACCCGTCCAACCAGCGGCTAAGTCCAACGCGGCGCGTTGCTTTTGGCCGGCGGACGCGAACGCCTCGCTCGCGAGCCGACCCCTCCAACCAGCGGCTAAGTCCAACGCGGCGCATTGCTTTCGGCCGTCGGACCCGAACGCCTCGCTCGCGAGCCGACCCGTCCAACCAGCGGCTAAGTCCAACGCGGCGCATTGCTTTCGGCCGTCGGACCCGAACGCCTCGCTCGCGAGCCGACCCGTCCAACCAGCGGCTAAGTCCAACGCGGTGCATTGCTTTCGGCCGGCGGACGCGAACGCCTCGCTCGCGAGCCGACCCGTCCAAACAGCGGCTAAGTCCAACGCGGCGCATTGCTTTTGGCCGGCGGACCCGAACGCCTCGCTCGCGAGCCGACCCGTCCAACCAGCGGCTAAGTCCAACGCGGCGCATTGCTTTCGGCCGGCGGACGCGAAAGCCTCGCTCGCGAGCCGACCCGTCCAACCAGCGGCTAAGTCCAACGCGGCGCATTGCTTTTGGCCGGCGGACGCGAACGCCTCGCTCGCGAGCCGACCCGTCCAACCAGCGGCTAAGTCCAACGCGGCGCATTGCTTTTGGCCGGCGGACGCGAATGCCTCGCTCGCGAGCCGACCCGTCCAACCAGCGGCTAAGTCCAACGCGGCGCGTTGCTTTTGGCCGGCGGACGCGAACGCCTCGCTCGCGAGCCGACCCCTCCAACCAGCGGCTAAGTCCAACGCGGCGCATTGCTTTCGGCCGTCGGACCCGAACGCCTCGCTCGCGAGCCGACCCGTCCAACCAGCGGCTAAGTCCAACGCGGCGCATTGCTTTCGGCCGTCGGACCCGAACGCCTCGCTCGCGAGCCGACCCGTCCAACCAGCGGCTAAGTCCAACGCGGCGCATTGCTTTTGGCCGGCGGACCCGAACGCTTCGCTCGCGAGCCGACCCGTCCAACCAGCGGCTAAGTCCAACGCGGCGCATTGCTTTCGGCCGTCGGACCCGAACGCCTCGCTCGCGAGCCGACCCGTCCAACCAGCGGCTAAGTCCAACGCGGCGCATTGCTTTTGGCCGGCGGACCCGAACGCCTCGCTCGCGAGCCGACCCGTCCAACCAGCGGCTAAGTCCAACGCGGCGCATTGCTTTCGGCCGTCGGACCCGAACGCCTCGCTCGCGAGCGACCCGTCCAACCAGCGGCTAAGTCCAACGCGGCGCATTGCTTTTGGCCGGCGGACGCGAACGCCTCGCTCGCGAGCCGACCCGTCCAACCAGCGGCTAAGTCCAACGCGGTGCATTGCTTTCGGCCGGCGGACGCGAACGCCTCGCTCGCGAGCCGACCCGTCCAACCAGCGGCTAAGTCCAACGCGGCGCATTGCTTTCGGCCGTCGGACCCGAACGCCTCGCTCGCGAGCCGACTCGTCCAAACAGCGGCTAAGTCCAACGCGGCGCATTGCTTTTGGCCGGCGGACGCGAACGCCTCGCTCGCGAGCCGACCCGTCCAACCAGCGGCTAAGTCCAACGCGGCGCATTGCTTTTGGCCGGCGGACGCGAATGCCTCGCTCGCGAGCCGACCCGTCCAACCAGCGGCTAAGTCCAACGCGGCGCGTTGCTTTTGGCCGGCGGACGCGAACGCCTCGCTCGCGAGCCGACCCCTCCAACCAGCGGCTAAGTCCAACGCGGCGCATTGCTTTCGGCCGTCGGACCCGAACGCCTCGCTCGCGAGCCGACCCGTCCAACCAGCGGCTAAGTCCAACGCGGTGCATTGCTTTCGGCCGGCGGACGCAAACGCCTCGCTCGCGAGCCGACCCCTCCAACCAGCGGCTAAGTCCAACGCGGCGCATTGCTTTCGGCCGGCGGACGCAAACGCCTCGCTCGCGAGCCGACCCCTCCAACCAGCGGCTAAGTCCAACGCGGCGCATTGCTTTCGGCCGGCGGACGCGAAAGCCTCGCTCGCGAGCCGACCCGTCCAACCAGCGGCTAAGTCCAACGCGGCGCATTGCTTTCGGCCGACGGACCCGAACGCCTCGCTCGCGAGCCGACCCCTCCAACCAGCGGCTAAGTCCAACGCGGCGCATTGCTTTCGGCCGGCGGACGCGAAAGCCTCGCTCGCGAGCCGACCCGTCCAACCAGCGGCTAAGTCCAACGCGGCGCATTGCTTTCGGCCGGCGGACGCAAACGCCTCGCTCGCGAGCCGACCCCTCCAACCAGCGGCTAAGTCCAACGCGGCGCATTGCTTTCGGCCGGCGGACGCGAAAGCCTCGCTCGCGAGCCGACCCGTCCAACCAGCGGCTAAGTCCAACGCGGCGCATTGCTTTTGGCCGGCGGACGCGAACGCCTCGCTCGCGAGCCGACCCGTCCAACCAGCGGCTAAGTCCAACGCGGTGCATTGCTTTCGGCCGGCGGACGCGAACGCCTCGCTCGCGAGCCGACCCGTCCAAACAGCGGCTAAGTCCAACGCGGCGCATTGCTTTTGGCCGGCGGACCCGAACGCCTCGCTCGCGAGCCGACCCGTCCAACCAGCGGCTAAGTCCAACGCGGCGCATTGCTTTTGGCCGGCAGACCCGAACGCCTCGCTCGCGAGCCGACCCGTCCAACCAGCGGCTAAGTCCAACGCGGCGCATTGCTTTCGGCCGTCGGACCCGAACGCCTCGCTCGCGAGCCGACTCGTCCAAACAGCGGCTAAGTCCAACGCGGCGCATTGCTTTTGGCCGGCGGACGCGAACGCCTCGCTCGCGAGCCGACCCGTCCAACCAGCGGCTAAGTCCAACGCGGCGCATTGCTTTTGGCCGGCGGACGCGAATGCCTCGCTCGCGAGCCGACCCGTCCAACCAGCGGCTAAGTCCAACGCGGCGCGTTGCTTTTGGCCGGCGGACGCGAACGCCTCGCTCGCGAGCCGACCCCTCCAACCAGCGGCTAAGTCCAACGCGGCGCATTGCTTTCGGCCGTCGGACCCGAACGCCTCGCTCGCGAGCCGACCCGTCCAACCAGCGGCTAAGTCCAACGCGGTGCATTGCTTTCGGCCGGCGGACGCGAACGCCTCGCTCGCGAGCCGACCCGTCCAAACAGCGGCTAAGTCCAACGCGGCGCATTGCTTTTGGCCGGCGGACCCGAACGCCTCGCTCGCGAGCCGACCCGTCCAACCAGCGGCTAAGTCCAACGCGGCGCATTGCTTTTGGCCGGCAGACCCGAACGCCTCGCTCGCGAGCCGACCCGTCCAACCAGCGGCTAAGTCCAACGCGGCGCATTGCTTTCGGCCGTCGGACCCGAACGCCTCGCTCGCGAGCCGACTCGTCCAAACAGCGGCTAAGTCCAACGCGGCGCATTGCTTTTGGCCGGCGGACGCGAACGCCTCGCTCGCGAGCCGACCCGTCCAACCAGCGGCTAAGTCCAACGCGGCGCATTGCTTTTGGCCGGCGGACGCGAATGCCTCGCTCGCGAGCCGACCCGTCCAACCAGCGGCTAAGTCCAACGCGGCGCGTTGCTTTTGGCCGGCGGACGCGAACGCCTCGCTCGCGAGCCGACCCCTCCAACCAGCGGCTAAGTCCAACGCGGCGCATTGCTTTCGGCCGTCGGACCCGAACGCCTCGCTCGCGAGCCGACCCGTCCAACCAGCGGCTAAGTCCAACGCGGCGCATTGCTTTCGGCCGTCGGACCCGAACGCCTCGCTCGCGAGCCGACCCGTCCAACCAGCGGCTAAGTCCAACGCGGTGCATTGCTTTCGGCCGGCGGACGCGAACGCCTCGCTCGCGAGCCGACCCGTCCAAACAGCGGCTAAGTCCAACGCGGCGCATTGCTTTCGGCCGTCGGACCCGAACGCCTCGCTCGCGAGCCGACCCGTCCAACCAGCGGCTAAGTCCAACGCGGTGCATTGCTTTCGGCCGGCGGACGCAAACGCCTCGCTCGCGAGCCGACCCCTCCAACCAGCGGCTAAGTCCAACGCGGCGCATTGCTTTCGGCCGGCGGACGCAAACGCCTCGCTCGCGAGCCGACCCCTCCAACCAGCGGCTAAGTCCAACGCGGCGCATTGCTTTCGGCCGGCGGACGCGAAAGCCTCGCTCGCGAGCCGACCCGTCCAACCAGCGGCTAAGTCCAACGCGGCGCATTGCTTTCGGCCGACGGACCCGAACGCCTCGCTCGCGAGCCGACCCCTCCAACCAGCGGCTAAGTCCAACGCGGCGCATTGCTTTCGGCCGGCGGACGCAAACGCCTCGCTCGCGAGCCGACCCCTCCAACCAGCGGCTAAGTCCAACGCGGCGCATTGCTTTCGGCCGGCGGACGCGAAAGCCTCGCTCGCGAGCCGACCCGTCCAACCAGCGGCTAAGTCCAACGCGGCGCATTGCTTTTGGCCGGCGGACGCGAACGCCTCGCTCGCGAGCCGACCCGTCCAACCAGCGGCTAAGTCCAACGCGGTGCATTGCTTTCGGCCGGCGGACGCGAACGCCTCGCTCGCGAGCCGACCCGTCCAAACAGCGGCTAAGTCCAACGCGGCGCATTGCTTTTGGCCGGCGGACCCGAACGCCTCGCTCGCGAGCCGACCCGTCCAACCAGCGGCTAAGTCCAACGCGGCGCATTGCTTTTGGCCGGCAGACCCGAACGCCTCGCTCGCGAGCCGACCCGTCCAACCAGCGGCTAAGTCCAACGCGGCGCATTGCTTTCGGCCGTCGGACCCGAACGCCTCGCTCGCGAGCCGACTCGTCCAAACAGCGGCTAAGTCCAACGCGGCGCATTGCTTTTGGCCGGCGGACGCGAACGCCTCGCTCGCGAGCCGACCCGTCCAACCAGCGGCTAAGTCCAACGCGGCGCATTGCTTTCGGCCGGCGGACGCAAACGCCTCGCTCGCGAGCCGACCCGTCCAACCAGCGGCTAAGTCCAACGCGGCGCGTTGCTTTTGGCCGGCGGACGCGAACGCCTCGCTCGCGAGCCGACCCCTCCAACCAGCGGCTAAGTCCAACGCGGCGCATTGCTTTCGGCCGTCGGACCCGAACGCCTCGCTCGCGAGCCGACCCGTCCAACCAGCGGCTAAGTCCAACGCGGTGCATTGCTTTCGGCCGGCGGACGCGAACGCCTCGCTCGCGAGCCGACCCGTCCAAACAGCGGCTAAGTCCAACGCGGCGCATTGCTTTTGGCCGGCGGACCCGAACGCCTCGCTCGCGAGCCGACCCGTCCAACCAGCGGCTAAGTCCAACGCGGCGCATTGCTTTTGGCCGGCAGACCCGAACGCCTCGCTCGCGAGCCGACCCGTCCAACCAGCGGCTAAGTCCAACGCGGCGCATTGCTTTCGGCCGTCGGACCCGAACGCCTCGCTCGCGAGCCGACTCGTCCAAACAGCGGCTAAGTCCAACGCGGCGCATTGCTTTTGGCCGGCGGACGCGAACGCCTCGCTCGCGAGCCGACCCGTCCAACCAGCGGCTAAGTCCAACGCGGCGCATTGCTTTTGGCCGGCGGACGCGAATGCCTCGCTCGCGAGCCGACCCGTCCAACCAGCGGCTAAGTCCAACGCGGCGCGTTGCTTTTGGCCGGCGGACGCGAACGCCTCGCTCGCGAGCCGACCCCTCCAACCAGCGGCTAAGTCCAACGCGGCGCATTGCTTTCGGCCGTCGGACCCGAACGCCTCGCTCGCGAGCCGACCCGTCCAACCAGCGGCTAAGTCCAACGCGGCGCATTGCTTTCGGCCGTCGGACCCGAACGCCTCGCTCGCGAGCCGACCCGTCCAACCAGCGGCTAAGTCCAACGCGGTGCATTGCTTTCGGCCGGCGGACGCGAACGCCTCGCTCGCGAGCCGACCCGTCCAAACAGCGGCTAAGTCCAACGCGGCGCATTGCTTTCGGCCGTCGGACCCGAACGCCTCGCTCGCGAGCCGACCCGTCCAACCAGCGGCTAAGTCCAACGCGGTGCATTGCTTTCGGCCGGCGGACGCAAACGCCTCGCTCGCGAGCCGACCCCTCCAACCAGCGGCTAAGTCCAACGCGGCGCATTGCTTTCGGCCGGCGGACGCAAACGCCTCGCTCGCGAGCCGACCCCTCCAACCAGCGGCTAAGTCCAACGCGGCGCATTGCTTTCGGCCGGCGGACGCGAAAGCCTCGCTCGCGAGCCGACCCGTCCAACCAGCGGCTAAGTCCAACGCGGCGCATTGCTTTCGGCCGACGGACCCGAACGCCTCGCTCGCGAGCCGACCCCTCCAACCAGCGGCTAAGTCCAACGCGCCGCATTGCTTTCGGCCGGCGGACGCGAAAGCCTCGCTCGCGAGCCGACCCGTCCAACCAGCGGCTAAGTCCAACGCGGCGCATTGCTTTCGGCCGGCGGACGCAAACGCCTCGCTCGCGAGCCGACCCCTCCAACCAGCGGCTAAGTCCAACGCGGCGCATTGCTTTCGGCCGGCGGACGCGAAAGCCTCGCTCGCGAGCCGACCCGTCCAACCAGCGGCTAAGTCCAACGCGGCGCATTGCTTTTGGCCGGCGGACGCGAACGCCTCGCTCGCGAGCCGACCCGTCCAACCAGCGGCTAAGTCCAACGCGGTGCATTGCTTTCGGCCGGCGGACGCGAACGCCTCGCTCGCGAGCCGACCCGTCCAAACAGCGGCTAAGTCCAACGCGGCGCATTGCTTTTGGCCGGCGGACCCGAACGCCTCGCTCGCGAGCCGACCCGTCCAACCAGCGGCTAAGTCCAACGCGGCGCATTGCTTTTGGCCGGCAGACCCGAACGCCTCGCTCGCGAGCCGACCCGTCCAACCAGCGGCTAAGTCCAACGCGGCGCATTGCTTTCGGCCGTCGGACCCGAACGCCTCGCTCGCGAGCCGACTCGTCCAAACAGCGGCTAAGTCCAACGCGGCGCATTGCTTTTGGCCGGCGGACGCGAACGCCTCGCTCGCGAGCCGACCCGTCCAACCAGCGGCTAAGTCCAACGCGGCGCATTGCTTTCGGCCGTCGGACCCGAACGCCTCGCTCGCGAGCGACCCGTCCAACCAGCGGCTAAGTCCAACGCGGCGCATTGCTTTTGGCCGGCGGACGCGAACGCCTCGCTCGCGAGCCGACCCGTCCAACCAGCGGCTAAGTCCAACGCGGTGCATTGCTTTCGGCCGGCGGACGCAAACGCCTCGCTCGCGAGCCGACCCCTCCAACCAGCGGCTAAGTCCAACGCGGCGCATTGCTTTCGGCCGGCGGACGCAAACGCCTCGCTCGCGAGCCGACCCCTCCAACCAGCGGCTAAGTCCAACGCGGCGCATTGCTTTCGGCCGGCGGACGCGAAAGCCTCGCTCGCGAGCCGACCCGTCCAACCAGCGGCTAAGTCCAACGCGGCGCATTGCTTTCGGCCGACGGACCCGAACGCCTCGCTCGCGAGCCGACCCCTCCAACCAGCGGCTAAGTCCAACGCGGCGCATTGCTTTCGGCCGGCGGACGCGAAAGCCTCGCTCGCGAGCCGACCCGTCCAACCAGCGGCTAAGTCCAACGCGGCGCATTGCTTTCGGCCGGCGGACGCAAACGCCTCGCTCGCGAGCCGACCCCTCCAACCAGCGGCTAAGTCCAACGCGGCGCATTGCTTTCGGCCGGCGGACGCGAAAGCCTCGCTCGCGAGCCGACCCGTCCAACCAGCGGCTAAGTCCAACGCGGCGCATTGCTTTTGGCCGGCGGACGCGAACGCCTCGCTCGCGAGCCGACCCGTCCAACCAGCGGCTAAGTCCAACGCGGTGCATTGCTTTCGGCCGGCGGACGCGAACGCCTCGCTCGCGAGCCGACCCGTCCAAACAGCGGCTAAGTCCAACGCGGCGCATTGCTTTTGGCCGGCGGACCCGAACGCCTCGCTCGCGAGCCGACCCGTCCAACCAGCGGCTAAGTCCAACGCGGCGCATTGCTTTTGGCCGGCAGACCCGAACGCCTCGCTCGCGAGCCGACCCGTCCAACCAGCGGCTAAGTCCAACGCGGCGCATTGCTTTCGGCCGTCGGACCCGAACGCCTCGCTCGCGAGCCGACTCGTCCAAACAGCGGCTAAGTCCAACGCGGCGCATTGCTTTTGGCCGGCGGACGCGAACGCCTCGCTCGCGAGCCGACCCGTCCAACCAGCGGCTAAGTCCAACGCGGCGCATTGCTTTTGGCCGGCGGACGCGAATGCCTCGCTCGCGAGCCGACCCGTCCAACCAGCGGCTAAGTCCAACGCGGCGCGTTGCTTTTGGCCGGCGGACGCGAACGCCTCGCTCGCGAGCCGACCCCTCCAACCAGCGGCTAAGTCCAACGCGGCGCATTGCTTTCGGCCGTCGGACCCGAACGCCTCGCTCGCGAGCCGACCCGTCCAACCAGCGGCTAAGTCCAACGCGGCGCATTGCTTTCGGCCGTCGGACCCGAACGCCTCGCTCGCGAGCCGACCCGTCCAACCAGCGGCTAAGTCCAACGCGGTGCATTGCTTTCGGCCGGCGGACGCGAACGCCTCGCTCGCGAGCCGACCCGTCCAAACAGCGGCTAAGTCCAACGCGGCGCATTGCTTTTGGCCGGCGGACCCGAACGCCTCGCTCGCGAGCCGACCCGTCCAACCAGCGGCTAAGTCCAACGCGGCGCATTGCTTTCGGCCGGCGGACGCGAAAGCCTCGCTCGCGAGCCGACCCGTCCAACCAGCGGCTAAGTCCAACGCGGCGCATTGCTTTTGGCCGGCGGACGCGAACGCCTCGCTCGCGAGCCGACCCGTCCAACCAGCGGCTAAGTCCAACGCGGCGCATTGCTTTTGGCCGGCGGACGCGAATGCCTCGCTCGCGAGCCGACCCGTCCAACCAGCGGCTAAGTCCAACGCGGCGCGTTGCTTTTGGCCGGCGGACGCGAACGCCTCGCTCGCGAGCCGACCCCTCCAACCAGCGGCTAAGTCCAACGCGGCGCATTGCTTTCGGCCGTCGGACCCGAACGCCTCGCTCGCGAGCCGACCCGTCCAACCAGCGGCTAAGTCCAACGCGGCGCATTGCTTTCGGCCGTCGGACCCGAACGCCTCGCTCGCGAGCCGACCCGTCCAACCAGCGGCTAAGTCCAACGCGGTGCATTGCTTTCGGCCGGCGGACGCGAACGCCTCGCTCGCGAGCCGACCCGTCCAAACAGCGGCTAAGTCCAACGCGGCGCATTGCTTTCGGCCGTCGGACCCGAACGCCTCGCTCGCGAGCCGACCCGTCCAACCAGCGGCTAAGTCCAACGCGGTGCATTGCTTTCGGCCGGCGGACGCAAACGCCTCGCTCGCGAGCCGACCCCTCCAACCAGCGGCTAAGTCCAACGCGGCGCATTGCTTTCGGCCGGCGGACGCAAACGCCTCGCTCGCGAGCCGACCCCTCCAACCAGCGGCTAAGTCCAACGCGGCGCATTGCTTTCGGCCGGCGGACGCGAAAGCCTCGCTCGCGAGCCGACCCGTCCAACCAGCGGCTAAGTCCAACGCGGCGCATTGCTTTCGGCCGACGGACCCGAACGCCTCGCTCGCGAGCCGACCCCTCCAACCAGCGGCTAAGTCCAACGCGGCGCATTGCTTTCGGCCGGCGGACGCGAAAGCCTCGCTCGCGAGCCGACCCGTCCAACCAGCGGCTAAGTCCAACGCGGCGCATTGCTTTCGGCCGGCGGACGCAAACGCCTCGCTCGCGAGCCGACCCCTCCAACCAGCGGCTAAGTCCAACGCGGCGCATTGCTTTCGGCCGGCGGACGCGAAAGCCTCGCTCGCGAGCCGACCCGTCCAACCAGCGGCTAAGTCCAACGCGGCGCATTGCTTTTGGCCGGCGGACGCGAACGCCTCGCTCGCGAGCCGACCCGTCCAACCAGCGGCTAAGTCCAACGCGGTGCATTGCTTTCGGCCGGCGGACGCGAACGCCTCGCTCGCGAGCCGACCCGTCCAAACAGCGGCTAAGTCCAACGCGGCGCATTGCTTTTGGCCGGCGGACCCGAACGCCTCGCTCGCGAGCCGACCCGTCCAACCAGCGGCTAAGTCCAACGCGGCGCATTGCTTTTGGCCGGCAGACCCGAACGCCTCGCTCGCGAGCCGACCCGTCCAACCAGCGGCTAAGTCCAACGCGGCGCATTGCTTTCGGCCGTCGGACCCGAACGCCTCGCTCGCGAGCCGACTCGTCCAAACAGCGGCTAAGTCCAACGCGGCGCATTGCTTTTGGCCGGCGGACGCGAACGCCTCGCTCGCGAGCCGACCCGTCCAACCAGCGGCTAAGTCCAACGCGGCGCATTGCTTTCGGCCGTCGGACCCGAACGCCTCGCTCGCGAGCGACCCGTCCAACCAGCGGCTAAGTCCAACGCGGCGCATTGCTTTTGGCCGGCGGACGCGAACGCCTCGCTCGCGAGCCGACCCGTCCAACCAGCGGCTAAGTCCAACGCGGTGCATTGCTTTCGGCCGGCGGACGCAAACGCCTCGCTCGCGAGCCGACCCCTCCAACCAGCGGCTAAGTCCAACGCGGCGCATTGCTTTCGGCCGGCGGACGCAAACGCCTCGCTCGCGAGCCGACCCCTCCAACCAGCGGCTAAGTCCAACGCGGCGCATTGCTTTCGGCCGGCGGACGCGAAAGCCTCGCTCGCGAGCCGACCCGTCCAACCAGCGGCTAAGTCCAACGCGGCGCATTGCTTTCGGCCGACGGACCCGAACGCCTCGCTCGCGAGCCGACCCCTCCAACCAGCGGCTAAGTCCAACGCGGCGCATTGCTTTCGGCCGGCGGACGCGAAAGCCTCGCTCGCGAGCCGACCCGTCCAACCAGCGGCTAAGTCCAACGCGGCGCATTGCTTTCGGCCGGCGGACGCAAACGCCTCGCTCGCGAGCCGACCCCTCCAACCAGCGGCTAAGTCCAACGCGGCGCATTGCTTTCGGCCGGCGGACGCGAAAGCCTCGCTCGCGAGCCGACCCGTCCAACCAGCGGCTAAGTCCAACGCGGCGCATTGCTTTTGGCCGGCGGACGCGAACGCCTCGCTCGCGAGCCGACCCGTCCAACCAGCGGCTAAGTCCAACGCGGTGCATTGCTTTCGGCCGGCGGACGCGAACGCCTCGCTCGCGAGCCGACCCGTCCAAACAGCGGCTAAGTCCAACGCGGCGCATTGCTTTTGGCCGGCGGACCCGAACGCCTCGCTCGCGAGCCGACCCGTCCAACCAGCGGCTAAGTCCAACGCGGCGCATTGCTTTTGGCCGGCAGACCCGAACGCCTCGCTCGCGAGCCGACCCGTCCAACCAGCGGCTAAGTCCAACGCGGCGCATTGCTTTCGGCCGTCGGACCCGAACGCCTCGCTCGCGAGCCGACTCGTCCAAACAGCGGCTAAGTCCAACGCGGCGCATTGCTTTTGGCCGGCGGACGCGAACGCCTCGCTCGCGAGCCGACCCGTCCAACCAGCGGCTAAGTCCAACGCGGCGCATTGCTTTTGGCCGGCGGACGCGAATGCCTCGCTCGCGAGCCGACCCGTCCAACCAGCGGCTAAGTCCAACGCGGCGCGTTGCTTTTGGCCGGCGGACGCGAACGCCTCGCTCGCGAGCCGACCCCTCCAACCAGCGGCTAAGTCCAACGCGGCGCATTGCTTTCGGCCGTCGGACCCGAACGCCTCGCTCGCGAGCCGACCCGTCCAACCAGCGGCTAAGTCCAACGCGGCGCATTGCTTTCGGCCGTCGGACCCGAACGCCTCGCTCGCGAGCCGACCCGTCCAACCAGCGGCTAAGTCCAACGCGGTGCATTGCTTTCGGCCGGCGGACGCGAACGCCTCGCTCGCGAGCCGACCCGTCCAAACAGCGGCTAAGTCCAACGCGGCGCATTGCTTTTGGCCGGCGGACCCGAACGCCTCGCTCGCGAGCCGACCCGTCCAACCAGCGGCTAAGTCCAACGCGGCGCATTGCTTTCGGCCGGCGGACGCGAAAGCCTCGCTCGCGAGCCGACCCGTCCAACCAGCGGCTAAGTCCAACGCGGCGCATTGCTTTTGGCCGGCGGACGCGAACGCCTCGCTCGCGAGCCGACCCGTCCAACCAGCGGCTAAGTCCAACGCGGCGCATTGCTTTTGGCCGGCGGACGCGAATGCCTCGCTCGCGAGCCGACCCGTCCAACCAGCGGCTAAGTCCAACGCGGCGCGTTGCTTTTGGCCGGCGGACGCGAACGCCTCGCTCGCGAGCCGACCCCTCCAACCAGCGGCTAAGTCCAACGCGGCGCATTGCTTTCGGCCGTCGGACCCGAACGCCTCGCTCGCGAGCCGACCCGTCCAACCAGCGGCTAAGTCCAACGCGGCGCATTGCTTTCGGCCGTCGGACCCGAACGCCTCGCTCGCGAGCCGACCCGTCCAACCAGCGGCTAAGTCCAACGCGGCGCATTGCTTTTGGCCGGCGGACCCGAACGCTTCGCTCGCGAGCCGACCCGTCCAACCAGCGGCTAAGTCCAACGCGGCGCATTGCTTTCGGCCGTCGGACCCGAACGCCTCGCTCGCGAGCCGACCCGTCCAACCAGCGGCTAAGTCCAACGCGGCGCATTGCTTTTGGCCGGCGGACCCGAACGCCTCGCTCGCGAGCCGACCCGTCCAACCAGCGGCTAAGTCCAACGCGGCGCATTGCTTTCGGCCGTCGGACCCGAACGCCTCGCTCGCGAGCGACCCGTCCAACCAGCGGCTAAGTCCAACGCGGCGCATTGCTTTTGGCCGGCGGACGCGAACGCCTCGCTCGCGAGCCGACCCGTCCAACCAGCGGCTAAGTCCAACGCGGTGCATTGCTTTCGGCCGGCGGACGCGAACGCCTCGCTCGCGAGCCGACCCGTCCAACCAGCGGCTAAGTCCAACGCGGCGCATTGCTTTCGGCCGTCGGACCCGAACGCCTCGCTCGCGAGCCGACTCGTCCAAACAGCGGCTAAGTCCAACGCGGCGCATTGCTTTTGGCCGGCGGACGCGAACGCCTCGCTCGCGAGCCGACCCGTCCAACCAGCGGCTAAGTCCAACGCGGCGCATTGCTTTTGTCCGGCGGACGCGAATGCCTCGCTCGCGAGCCGACCCGTCCAACCAGCGGCTAAGTCCAACGCGGCGCGTTGCTTTTGGCCGGCGGACGCGAACGCCTCGCTCGCGAGCCGACCCCTCCAACCAGCGGCTAAGTCCAACGCGGCGCATTGCTTTCGGCCGTCGGACCCGAACGCCTCGCTCGCGAGCCGACCCGTCCAACCAGCGGCTAAGTCCAACGCGGTGCATTGCTTTCGGCCGGCGGACGCAAACGCCTCGCTCGCGAGCCGACCCCTCCAACCAGCGGCTAAGTCCAACGCGGCGCATTGCTTTCGGCCGGCGGACGCAAACGCCTCGCTCGCGAGCCGACCCCTCCAACCAGCGGCTAAGTCCAACGCGGCGCATTGCTTTCGGCCGGCGGACGCGAAAGCCTCGCTCGCGAGCCGACCCGTCCAACCAGCGGCTAAGTCCAACGCGGCGCATTGCTTTCGGCCGACGGACCCGAACGCCTCGCTCGCGAGCCGACCCCTCCAACCAGCGGCTAAGTCCAACGCGGCGCATTGCTTTCGGCCGGCGGACGCGAAAGCCTCGCTCGCGAGCCGACCCGTCCAACCAGCGGCTAAGTCCAACGCGGCGCATTGCTTTCGGCCGGCGGACGCAAACGCCTCGCTCGCGAGCCGACCCCTCCAACCAGCGGCTAAGTCCAACGCGGCGCATTGCTTTCGGCCGGCGGACGCGAAAGCCTCGCTCGCGAGCCGACCCGTCCAACCAGCGGCTAAGTCCAACGCGGCGCATTGCTTTTGGCCGGCGGACGCGAACGCCTCGCTCGCGAGCCGACCCGTCCAACCAGCGGCTAAGTCCAACGCGGTGCATTGCTTTCGGCCGGCGGACGCGAACGCCTCGCTCGCGAGCCGACCCGTCCAAACAGCGGCTAAGTCCAACGCGGCGCATTGCTTTTGGCCGGCGGACCCGAACGCCTCGCTCGCGAGCCGACCCGTCCAACCAGCGGCTAAGTCCAACGCGGCGCATTGCTTTTGGCCGGCAGACCCGAACGCCTCGCTCGCGAGCCGACCCGTCCAACCAGCGGCTAAGTCCAACGCGGCGCATTGCTTTCGGCCGTCGGACCCGAACGCCTCGCTCGCGAGCCGACTCGTCCAAACAGCGGCTAAGTCCAACGCGGCGCATTGCTTTTGGCCGGCGGACGCGAACGCCTCGCTCGCGAGCCGACCCGTCCAACCAGCGGCTAAGTCCAACGCGGCGCATTGCTTTTGGCCGGCGGACGCGAATGCCTCGCTCGCGAGCCGACCCGTCCAACCAGCGGCTAAGTCCAACGCGGCGCGTTGCTTTTGGCCGGCGGACGCGAACGCCTCGCTCGCGAGCCGACCCCTCCAACCAGCGGCTAAGTCCAACGCGGCGCATTGCTTTCGGCCGTCGGACCCGAACGCCTCGCTCGCGAGCCGACCCGTCCAACCAGCGGCTAAGTCCAACGCGGTGCATTGCTTTCGGCCGGCGGACGCGAACGCCTCGCTCGCGAGCCGACCCGTCCAAACAGCGGCTAAGTCCAACGCGGCGCATTGCTTTTGGCCGGCGGACCCGAACGCCTCGCTCGCGAGCCGACCCGTCCAACCAGCGGCTAAGTCCAACGCGGCGCATTGCTTTTGGCCGGCAGACCCGAACGCCTCGCTCGCGAGCCGACCCGTCCAACCAGCGGCTAAGTCCAACGCGGCGCATTGCTTTCGGCCGTCGGACCCGAACGCCTCGCTCGCGAGCCGACTCGTCCAAACAGCGGCTAAGTCCAACGCGGCGCATTGCTTTTGGCCGGCGGACGCGAACGCCTCGCTCGCGAGCCGACCCGTCCAACCAGCGGCTAAGTCCAACGCGGCGCATTGCTTTTGGCCGGCGGACGCGAATGCCTCGCTCGCGAGCCGACCCGTCCAACCAGCGGCTAAGTCCAACGCGGCGCGTTGCTTTTGGCCGGCGGACGCGAACGCCTCGCTCGCGAGCCGACCCCTCCAACCAGCGGCTAAGTCCAACGCGGCGCATTGCTTTCGGCCGTCGGACCCGAACGCCTCGCTCGCGAGCCGACCCGTCCAACCAGCGGCTAAGTCCAACGCGGCGCATTGCTTTCGGCCGTCGGACCCGAACGCCTCGCTCGCGAGCCGACCCGTCCAACCAGCGGCTAAGTCCAACGCGGTGCATTGCTTTCGGCCGGCGGACGCGAACGCCTCGCTCGCGAGCCGACCCGTCCAAACAGCGGCTAAGTCCAACGCGGCGCATTGCTTTCGGCCGTCGGACCCGAACGCCTCGCTCGCGAGCCGACCCGTCCAACCAGCGGCTAAGTCCAACGCGGTGCATTGCTTTCGGCCGGCGGACGCAAACGCCTCGCTCGCGAGCCGACCCCTCCAACCAGCGGCTAAGTCCAACGCGGCGCATTGCTTTCGGCCGGCGGACGCAAACGCCTCGCTCGCGAGCCGACCCCTCCAACCAGCGGCTAAGTCCAACGCGGCGCATTGCTTTCGGCCGGCGGACGCGAAAGCCTCGCTCGCGAGCCGACCCGTCCAACCAGCGGCTAAGTCCAACGCGGCGCATTGCTTTCGGCCGACGGACCCGAACGCCTCGCTCGCGAGCCGACCCCTCCAACCAGCGGCTAAGTCCAACGCGGCGCATTGCTTTCGGCCGGCGGACGCGAAAGCCTCGCTCGCGAGCCGACCCGTCCAACCAGCGGCTAAGTCCAACGCGGCGCATTGCTTTCGGCCGGCGGACGCAAACGCCTCGCTCGCGAGCCGACCCCTCCAACCAGCGGCTAAGTCCAACGCGGCGCATTGCTTTCGGCCGGCGGACGCGAAAGCCTCGCTCGCGAGCCGACCCGTCCAACCAGCGGCTAAGTCCAACGCGGCGCATTGCTTTTGGCCGGCGGACGCGAACGCCTCGCTCGCGAGCCGACCCGTCCAACCAGCGGCTAAGTCCAACGCGGTGCATTGCTTTCGGCCGGCGGACGCGAACGCCTCGCTCGCGAGCCGACCCGTCCAAACAGCGGCTAAGTCCAACGCGGCGCATTGCTTTTGGCCGGCGGACCCGAACGCCTCGCTCGCGAGCCGACCCGTCCAACCAGCGGCTAAGTCCAACGCGGCGCATTGCTTTTGGCCGGCAGACCCGAACGCCTCGCTCGCGAGCCGACCCGTCCAACCAGCGGCTAAGTCCAACGCGGCGCATTGCTTTCGGCCGTCGGACCCGAACGCCTCGCTCGCGAGCCGACTCGTCCAAACAGCGGCTAAGTCCAACGCGGCGCATTGCTTTTGGCCGGCGGACGCGAACGCCTCGCTCGCGAGCCGACCCGTCCAACCAGCGGCTAAGTCCAACGCGGCGCAT
Organism: Prorops nasuta; assembly: GCF_024137725.1. Taxonomy (NCBI): domain Eukaryota; kingdom Metazoa; phylum Arthropoda; class Insecta; order Hymenoptera; family Bethylidae; genus Prorops; species Prorops nasuta. The sequence continues at coordinate 12,317 of NW_027117076.1, read as the reverse complement.
TGCTTTTGGCCGGCGGACGCGAATGCCTCGCTCGCGAGCCGACCCGTCCAACCAGCGGCTAAGTCCAACGCGGCGCGTTGCTTTTGGCCGGCGGACGCGAACGCCTCGCTCGCGAGCCGACCCCTCCAACCAGCGGCTAAGTCCAACGCGGCGCATTGCTTTCGGCCGTCGGACCCGAACGCCTCGCTCGCGAGCCGACCCGTCCAACCAGCGGCTAAGTCCAACGCGGTGCATTGCTTTCGGCCGGCGGACGCGAACGCCTCGCTCGCGAGCCGACCCGTCCAAACAGCGGCTAAGTCCAACGCGGTGCATTGCTTTCGGCCGGCGGACGCAAACGCCTCGCTCGCGAGCCGACCCCTCCAACCAGCGGCTAAGTCCAACGCGGCGCATTGCTTTCGGCCGGCGGACGCAAACGCCTCGCTCGCGAGCCGACCCCTCCAACCAGCGGCTAAGTCCAACGCGGCGCATTGCTTTCGGCCGGCGGACGCGAAAGCCTCGCTCGCGAGCCGACCCGTCCAACCAGCGGCTAAGTCCAACGCGGCGCATTGCTTTCGGCCGACGGACCCGAACGCCTCGCTCGCGAGCCGACCCCTCCAACCAGCGGCTAAGTCCAACGCGGCGCATTGCTTTCGGCCGGCGGACGCGAAAGCCTCGCTCGCGAGCCGACCCGTCCAACCAGCGGCTAAGTCCAACGCGGCGCATTGCTTTCGGCCGGCGGACGCAAACGCCTCGCTCGCGAGCCGACCCCTCCAACCAGCGGCTAAGTCCAACGCGGCGCATTGCTTTCGGCCGGCGGACGCGAAAGCCTCGCTCGCGAGCCGACCCGTCCAACCAGCGGCTAAGTCCAACGCGGCGCATTGCTTTTGGCCGGCGGACGCGAACGCCTCGCTCGCGAGCCGACCCGTCCAACCAGCGGCTAAGTCCAACGCGGTGCATTGCTTTCGGCCGGCGGACGCGAACGCCTCGCTCGCGAGCCGACCCGTCCAAACAGCGGCTAAGTCCAACGCGGCGCATTGCTTTTGGCCGGCGGACCCGAACGCCTCGCTCGCGAGCCGACCCGTCCAACCAGCGGCTAAGTCCAACGCGGCGCATTGCTTTTGGCCGGCAGACCCGAACGCCTCGCTCGCGAGCCGACCCGTCCAACCAGCGGCTAAGTCCAACGCGGCGCATTGCTTTCGGCCGTCGGACCCGAACGCCTCGCTCGCGAGCCGACTCGTCCAAACAGCGGCTAAGTCCAACGCGGCGCATTGCTTTTGGCCGGCGGACGCGAACGCCTCGCTCGCGAGCCGACCCGTCCAACCAGCGGCTAAGTCCAACGCGGCGCATTGCTTTTGGCCGGCGGACGCGAATGCCTCGCTCGCGAGCCGACCCGTCCAACCAGCGGCTAAGTCCAACGCGGCGCGTTGCTTTTGGCCGGCGGACGCGAACGCCTCGCTCGCGAGCCGACCCCTCCAACCAGCGGCTAAGTCCAACGCGGCGCATTGCTTTCGGCCGTCGGACCCGAACGCCTCGCTCGCGAGCCGACCCGTCCAACCAGCGGCTAAGTCCAACGCGGCGCATTGCTTTCGGCCGTCGGACCCGAACGCCTCGCTCGCGAGCCGACCCGTCCAACCAGCGGCTAAGTCCAACGCGGTGCATTGCTTTCGGCCGGCGGACGCGAACGCCTCGCTCGCGAGCCGACCCGTCCAAACAGCGGCTAAGTCCAACGCGGCGCATTGCTTTTGGCCGGCGGACCCGAACGCCTCGCTCGCGAGCCGACCCGTCCAACCAGCGGCTAAGTCCAACGCGGCGCATTGCTTTCGGCCGGCGGACGCGAAAGCCTCGCTCGCGAGCCGACCCGTCCAACCAGCGGCTAAGTCCAACGCGGCGCATTGCTTTTGGCCGGCGGACGCGAACGCCTCGCTCGCGAGCCGACCCGTCCAACCAGCGGCTAAGTCCAACGCGGCGCATTGCTTTTGGCCGGCGGACGCGAATGCCTCGCTCGCGAGCCGACCCGTCCAACCAGCGGCTAAGTCCAACGCGGCGCGTTGCTTTTGGCCGGCGGACGCGAACGCCTCGCTCGCGAGCCGACCCCTCCAACCAGCGGCTAAGTCCAACGCGGCGCATTGCTTTCGGCCGTCGGACCCGAACGCCTCGCTCGCGAGCCGACCCGTCCAACCAGCGGCTAAGTCCAACGCGGCGCATTGCTTTCGGCCGTCGGACCCGAACGCCTCGCTCGCGAGCCGACCCGTCCAACCAGCGGCTAAGTCCAACGCGGCGCATTGCTTTTGGCCGGCGGACCCGAACGCTTCGCTCGCGAGCCGACCCGTCCAACCAGCGGCTAAGTCCAACGCGGCGCATTGCTTTCGGCCGTCGGACCCGAACGCCTCGCTCGCGAGCCGACCCGTCCAACCAGCGGCTAAGTCCAACGCGGCGCATTGCTTTTGGCCGGCGGACCCGAACGCCTCGCTCGCGAGCCGACCCGTCCAACCAGCGGCTAAGTCCAACGCGGCGCATTGCTTTCGGCCGTCGGACCCGAACGCCTCGCTCGCGAGCGACCCGTCCAACCAGCGGCTAAGTCCAACGCGGCGCATTGCTTTTGGCCGGCGGACGCGAACGCCTCGCTCGCGAGCCGACCCGTCCAACCAGCGGCTAAGTCCAACGCGGTGCATTGCTTTCGGCCGGCGGACGCGAACGCCTCGCTCGCGAGCCGACCCGTCCAACCAGCGGCTAAGTCCAACGCGGCGCATTGCTTTCGGCCGTCGGACCCGAACGCCTCGCTCGCGAGCCGACTCGTCCAAACAGCGGCTAAGTCCAACGCGGCGCATTGCTTTTGGCCGGCGGACGCGAACGCCTCGCTCGCGAGCCGACCCGTCCAACCAGCGGCTAAGTCCAACGCGGCGCATTGCTTTTGGCCGGCGGACGCGAATGCCTCGCTCGCGAGCCGACCCGTCCAACCAGCGGCTAAGTCCAACGCGGCGCGTTGCTTTTGGCCGGCGGACGCGAACGCCTCGCTCGCGAGCCGACCCCTCCAACCAGCGGCTAAGTCCAACGCGGCGCATTGCTTTCGGCCGTCGGACCCGAACGCCTCGCTCGCGAGCCGACCCGTCCAACCAGCGGCTAAGTCCAACGCGGTGCATTGCTTTCGGCCGGCGGACGCAAACGCCTCGCTCGCGAGCCGACCCCTCCAACCAGCGGCTAAGTCCAACGCGGCGCATTGCTTTCGGCCGGCGGACGCAAACGCCTCGCTCGCGAGCCGACCCCTCCAACCAGCGGCTAAGTCCAACGCGGCGCATTGCTTTCGGCCGGCGGACGCGAAAGCCTCGCTCGCGAGCCGACCCGTCCAACCAGCGGCTAAGTCCAACGCGGCGCATTGCTTTCGGCCGACGGACCCGAACGCCTCGCTCGCGAGCCGACCCCTCCAACCAGCGGCTAAGTCCAACGCGGCGCATTGCTTTCGGCCGGCGGACGCGAAAGCCTCGCTCGCGAGCCGACCCGTCCAACCAGCGGCTAAGTCCAACGCGGCGCATTGCTTTCGGCCGGCGGACGCAAACGCCTCGCTCGCGAGCCGACCCCTCCAACCAGCGGCTAAGTCCAACGCGGCGCATTGCTTTCGGCCGGCGGACGCGAAAGCCTCGCTCGCGAGCCGACCCGTCCAACCAGCGGCTAAGTCCAACGCGGCGCATTGCTTTTGGCCGGCGGACGCGAACGCCTCGCTCGCGAGCCGACCCGTCCAACCAGCGGCTAAGTCCAACGCGGTGCATTGCTTTCGGCCGGCGGACGCGAACGCCTCGCTCGCGAGCCGACCCGTCCAAACAGCGGCTAAGTCCAACGCGGCGCATTGCTTTTGGCCGGCGGACCCGAACGCCTCGCTCGCGAGCCGACCCGTCCAACCAGCGGCTAAGTCCAACGCGGCGCATTGCTTTTGGCCGGCAGACCCGAACGCCTCGCTCGCGAGCCGACCCGTCCAACCAGCGGCTAAGTCCAACGCGGCGCATTGCTTTCGGCCGTCGGACCCGAACGCCTCGCTCGCGAGCCGACTCGTCCAAACAGCGGCTAAGTCCAACGCGGCGCATTGCTTTTGGCCGGCGGACGCGAACGCCTCGCTCGCGAGCCGACCCGTCCAACCAGCGGCTAAGTCCAACGCGGCGCATTGCTTTTGGCCGGCGGACGCGAATGCCTCGCTCGCGAGCCGACCCGTCCAACCAGCGGCTAAGTCCAACGCGGCGCGTTGCTTTTGGCCGGCGGACGCGAACGCCTCGCTCGCGAGCCGACCCCTCCAACCAGCGGCTAAGTCCAACGCGGCGCATTGCTTTCGGCCGTCGGACCCGAACGCCTCGCTCGCGAGCCGACCCGTCCAACCAGCGGCTAAGTCCAACGCGGTGCATTGCTTTCGGCCGGCGGACGCGAACGCCTCGCTCGCGAGCCGACCCGTCCAAACAGCGGCTAAGTCCAACGCGGCGCATTGCTTTTGGCCGGCGGACCCGAACGCCTCGCTCGCGAGCCGACCCGTCCAACCAGCGGCTAAGTCCAACGCGGCGCATTGCTTTTGGCCGGCAGACCCGAACGCCTCGCTCGCGAGCCGACCCGTCCAACCAGCGGCTAAGTCCAACGCGGCGCATTGCTTTCGGCCGTCGGACCCGAACGCCTCGCTCGCGAGCCGACTCGTCCAAACAGCGGCTAAGTCCAACGCGGCGCATTGCTTTTGGCCGGCGGACGCGAACGCCTCGCTCGCGAGCCGACCCGTCCAACCAGCGGCTAAGTCCAACGCGGCGCATTGCTTTTGGCCGGCGGACGCGAATGCCTCGCTCGCGAGCCGACCCGTCCAACCAGCGGCT
>NW_027117075.1:0-41899 GCF_024137725.1 Prorops nasuta | reverse complement strand
GCGAATGCCTCGCTCGCGAGCCGACCCCGTCCAACCAGCGGCTAAGTCCAACGCGGCGCGTTGCTTTTGGCCGGGCGGACGCGAACGCCTCGCTCGCGAGCCGACCCCTCCAACCAGCGGCTAAAGTCCAACGCGGCGCATTGCTTTCGGGCCGTCGGAACCCGAACGCCTCGCTCGCGAGCCGACCCGTCCAACCAGCGGCTAAGTCCAACGCGGCGCATTGCTTTCGGCCGTCGGACCCGAAACGCCTCGCTCGCGAGCCGACCCGTCCAACCAGCGGCTAAGTCCAACGCGGTGCATTGCTTTCGGCCGGCGGACGCGAACGCCTCGCTCGCGAGCCGACCCGTCCAACCAGCGGCTAAGTCCAACGCGGGCGCAATGCTTTTGGCCGGCGGACGCGAACGCCTCGCTCGCGAGCCGACCCGTCCAACCAGCGGCTAAGTCCAACGCGGTGCATTGCTTTCGGCCGGCGGACGCGAACGCCCTCGCTCGCGAGCCGACCCGTCCAAACAGCGGCTAAGTCCAACGCGGCGCATTGCTTTTGGCCGGCGGACCCGAACGCCTCGCTCGCGAGCCGACCCGTCCAACCAGCGGCTAAGGCCAACGCGGCGCATTGCTTTTGGCCGGCAGACCCGAACGCCTCGCTCGCGAGCCGACCCGTCCAACCAGCGGCTAAGTCCAACGCGGCGCATTGCTTTCGGCCGTCGGACCCGAACGCCTCGCTCGCGAGGCCGACTCGTCCAAACAGCGGCTCAAGTCCAACGCGGGCGCATTGCTTTCGGCCGGCGGACGCAAACGCCTCGCTCGCGAGCCGACCCCTCCAACCAGCGGCTAAGTCCAACGCGGCGCATTGCTTTCGGCCGACGGGACCCGAACGCCTCGCTCGCGAGCCGACCCCTCCAACCAGCGGCTAAGTCCAACGCGGCGCATTGCTTTCGGCCGGCGGACGCGAAAGCCTCGCTCGCGAGCCGTCCCGTCCAACCAGCGGCTAAGTCCAACGCGGCGCATTGCTTTCGGCCGGCGGACGCAAACGCCTCGCTCGCGAGGCCGACCCCTCCAACCAGCGGCTAAGTCCAACGCGGGCCATTGCTTTCGGCCGGCGGACGCGAAAGCCTCGCTCGCGAGCCGACCCGTCCAACCAGCGGCTAAGTCCAACGCGGCGCATTGCTTTTGGCCGGCGGACGCGAACGCCCTCCGTCGCGAGCCGACCCGTCCACCAGCGGCTAAGTCCCAACGCGGTGCATTGCTTTCGGCCGGCGGACGCGAACGCCTCGCTCGCGAGCCGACCCGTCCCAAACAGCGGCTAAGTCCAACGCGGCGCATTGCTTTTGGCCGGCGGACCCGAACGCCTCGCTCGCGAGCCGACCCGTCCCAACCAGCGGCTAAGTCCAACGCGGGCATTTGCTTTTGGCCGGCAGACCCCGAACGCCTCGCTCGCGAGCCGACCCGTCCAACCCAGCGGCTAAGTCCAACGCGGCGCATTGCTTTTGGCCGGCGGGACGCGAACGCCTCGCTCGCGAGCCGACCCGTCCAACCAGCGGCTAAGTCCAACGCGGTGCATTGCTTTCGGCCGGCGGACGCGCACGCCTCGCTCGCGAGCCGACCCGTCCAAACAGCGGCTAAGTCCAACGCGGCGCATTGCTTTGGCCGGCGGACCCGAACGCCTCGCTCGCGAGCCGACCCGTCCAACCAGCGGCTAAGTCCAACGCGGGCGCATTGCTTTTGGCCGGCAGACCCGAACGCCTCGCTCGCGAGCCGACCCGTCCCAACCAGCGGCTAAGTCCAACGCGGCGCATTGCTTTCGGCCGTCGGACCCGAACGCCTCGCTCGCGAGCCGACCCGTCAACCAGCGGCTAAGTCCAACGCGGCGCATTGCTTTTGCCGGCGGAGACCCGAACGCCTCGCTCCGCGAGCCGACCCGTCCAACCAGCGGCTAAGTCCAACGCGGCGCATTGCTTTCGGCCGTCGGACCCGAACGCCTCGCTCGCGAGCGACCCGTCCAACCAGCGGCTAAGTCCAACGCGGCGGCATTGCTTTTGGCCGGCGGACGCGGAACGCCTCGCTCGCGAGCCGACCCGTCCAACCAGCGGCTAAGTCCAACGCGGTGCATTGCTTTCGGCCGGCGGACGCGAACGCCTCGCTCGCGAGCCGACCCGTCCAAACAGCGGCTAAGTCCAACGCGGCGCATTGCTTTCGGCCGCCGTCGGACCCGAACGCCTCGCTCGCGAGCCGACCCCTCCAACCAGCGGCTAAGTCCAACGCGGCGGCATTGCTTTTTGGCCGGCGGACGCGGAACGCCTCGCTCGCGAGCCGACCCCGTCCAACCAGCGGCTAAGTCCAACGCGGCGCATTGCTTTCGGCCGGCGGACGCGAAAGCCTCGCTCGCGAGCCGACCCGTCCAACCAGCGGCTAAGTCCAACGCGGGCGCATTGCTTTCGGCCGGCGGACGCCAAACGCCTCGCTCGCGAGCCGACCCCTCCAACCAGCGGCTAAGTCCAACGCGGGCGCATTGCTTTCGGCCGGCGGACGCGAAAGCCTCGCTCGCGAGCCGACCCGTCCAACCAGCGGCTAAGTCCAAACGCGGCGCATTGCTTTTGGCCGGCGGACGCGAACGCCTCGCTCGCGAGCCGACCCGTCCAACCAGCGGCTAAGTCCAACGCGGTGCATTGCTTTCGGCCGGCGGACCGCGAACGCCTCGCTCGCGAGCCGACCCGTCCCAAACAGCGGCTAAGTCCAACGCGGGCGCATTGCTTTTGGCCGGCGGACCCGAACGCCTCGCTCGCGAGGCCGACCCGTCCAACCAGCGGCTAAGTCCAACGCGGCGCATTGCTTTTGGCCGGCAGACCCGAACGCCTCGCTCGCGAGCCGACCCGTCCAACCAGCGGCTAAGTCCAACGCGGCGCATTGCTTTCGGCCGTCGGACCCGAACGCCTCGCTCGCGAGCCGACTCGTCCAAACAGCGGCTAAGTCCAACCGCGGCGCATTGCTTTTGGCCGGCGGACGCGAACGCCTCGCTCGCGAGCCGACCCGTCCAACCAGCGGCTAAGTCCAACGCGGCGCATTGCTTTTGGCCGGCGGACGCGAACGCCTCGCTCGCGAGCCGACCCGTCCAACCAGCGGCTAAGTCCAACGCGGTGCATTGCTTTCGGCCGGCGGACGCGAACGCCTCGCTCGCGAGCCGACCCGTCCAACCAGCGGCTAAGTCCAACGCGGCGCATTGCTTTTGGCCGGCGGACGCGAACGCCTCGCTCGCGAGCCGACCCGTCCAACCAGCGGCTAAGTCCAACGCGGTGCATTGCTTTCGGCCGGCGGACGCGAACGCCTCGCTCGCGAGCCGACCCGTCCAAACAGCGGCTAAGTCCAACGCGGCGCATTGCTTTTGGCCGGCGGACCCGAACGCCTCGCTCGCGAGCCGACCCGTCCAACCAGCGGCTAAGTCCAACGCGGCGCATTGCTTTTGGCCGGCAGACCCGAACGCCTCGCTCGCGAGCCGACCCGTCCAACCAGCGGCTAAGTCCCAACGCGGCGCATTGCTTTCGGCCGTCGGACCCGAACGCCTCGCTCGCGAGCCGACTCGTCCAAACAGCGGCTAAGTCCAACGCGGCGCATTGCTTTTGGCCGGCGGACGCGAACGCCTCGCTCGCGAGCCGACCCGTCCAACCAGCGGCTAAGTCCAACGCGGTGCATTGCTTTCGGCCGGCGGACGCGAACGCCTCGCTCGCGAGCCGACCCGTCCAAACAGCGGCTAAGTCCAACGCGGCGCATTGCTTTCGGCCGGCGGACGCGAAAGCCTCGCTCGCGAGCCGACCCGTCCAACCAGCGGCTAAGTCCAACGCGGCGCATTGCTTTCGGCCGACGGACCCGAACGCCTCGCTCGCGAGCCGACCCCCTCCAACCAGCGGCTAAGTCCAACGCGGCGCATTGCTTTTGGCCGGCGGACGCGAATGCCTCGCTCGCGAGCCGACCCGTCCAACCAGCGGCTAAGTCCAACGCGGCGCGTTGCTTTTGGCCGGCGGACGCGAACGCCTCGCTCGCGAGCCGACCCCTCCAACCAGCGGCTAAGTCCAACGCGGCGCATTGCTTTCGGCCGTCGGACCCGAACGCCTCGCTCGCGAGCCGACCCGTCCAACCAGCGGCTAAGTCCAACGCGGCGCATTGCTTTCGGCCGTCGGACCCGAACGCCTCGCTCGCGAGCCGACCCGTCCAACCAGCGGCTAAGTCCAACGCGGCGCATTGCTTTTGGCCGGCGGACCCGAACGCTTCGCTCGCGAGCCGACCCGTCCAACCAGCGGCTAAGTCCAACGCGGCGCATTGCTTTCGGCCGTCGGACCCGAACGCCTCGCTCGCGAGCCGACCCGTCCAACCAGCGGCTAAGTCCAACGCGGCGCATTGCTTTTGGCCGGCGGACCCGAACGCCTCGCTCGCGAGCCGACCCGTCCAACCAGCGGCTAAGTCCAACGCGGCGCATTGCTTTCGGCCGTCGGACCCGAACGCCTCGCTCGCGAGCGACCCGTCCAACCAGCGGCTAAGTCCAACGCGGCGCATTGCTTTTGGCCGGCGGACGCGAACGCCTCGCTCGCGAGCCGACCCGTCCAACCAGCGGCTAAGTCCAACGCGGTGCATTGCTTTCGGCCGGCGGACGCGAACGCCTCGCTCGCGAGCCGACCCGTCCAAACAGCGGCTAAGTCCAACGCGGCGCATTGCTTTCGGCCGTCGGACCCGAACGCCTCGCTCGCGAGCCGACCCCTCCAACCAGCGGCTAAGTCCAACGCGGCGCATTGCTTTTGGCCGGCGGACGCGAACGCCTCGCTCGCGAGCCGACCCGTCCAACCAGCGGCTAAGTCCAACGCGGTGCATTGCTTTCGGCCGGCGGACGCGAACGCCTCGCTCGCGAGCCGACCCGTCCAACCAGCGGCTAAGTCCAACGCGGCGCATTGCTTTTGGCCGGCGGACCCGAACGCCTCGCTCGCGAGCCGACCCGTCCAACCAGCGGCTAAGTCCAACGCGGCGCATTGCTTTCGGCCGGCGGACGCAAACGCCTCGCTCGCGAGCCGACCCCTCCAACCAGCGGCTAAGTCCAACGCGGCGCATTGCTTTCGGCCGGCGGACGCGAAAGCCTCGCTCGCGAGCCGACCCGTCCAACCAGCGGCTAAGTCCAACGCGGCGCATTGCTTTCGGCCGACGGACCCGAACGCCTCGCTCGCGAGCCGACCCCTCCAACCAGCGGCTAAGTCCAACGCGGCGCATTGCTTTCGGCCGGCGGACGCAAACGCCTCGCTCGCGAGCCGACCCCTCCAACCAGCGGCTAAGTCCAACGCGGCGCATTGCTTTCGGCCGGCGGACGCGAAAGCCTCGCTCGCGAGCCGACCCGTCCAACCAGCGGCTAAGTCCAACGCGGCGCATTGCTTTCGGCCGTCGGACCCGAACGCCTCGCTCGCGAGCCGACCCGTCCAACCAGCGGCTAAGTCCAACGCGGCGCATTGCTTTCGGCCGTCGGACCCGAACGCCTCGCTCGCGAGCCGACCCGTCCAACCAGCGGCTAAGTCCAACGCGGCGCATTGCTTTTGGCCGGCGGACCCGAACGCCTCGCTCGCGAGCCGACCCGTCCAACCAGCGGCTAAGTCCAACGCGGCGCATTGCTTTCGGCCGGCGGACGCAAACGCCTCGCTCGCGAGCCGACCCCTCCAACCAGCGGCTAAGTCCAACGCGGCGCATTGCTTTCGGCCGGCGGACGCGAAAGCCTCGCTCGCGAGCCGACCCGTCCAACCAGCGGCTAAGTCCAACGCGGCGCATTGCTTTTGGCCGGCGGACGCGAACGCCTCGCTCGCGAGCCGACCCGTCCAACCAGCGGCTAAGTCCAACGCGGTGCATTGCTTTCGGCCGGCGGACGCGAACGCCTCGCTCGCGAGCCGACCCGTCCAAACAGCGGCTAAGTCCAACGCGGCGCATTGCTTTTGGCCGGCGGACCCGAACGCCTCGCTCGCGAGCCGACCCGTCCAACCAGCGGCTAAGTCCAACGCGGCGCATTGCTTTTGGCCGGCAGACCCGAACGCCTCGCTCGCGAGCCGACCCGTCCAACCAGCGGCTAAGTCCAACGCGGCGCATTGCTTTCGGCCGTCGGACCCGAACGCCTCGCTCGCGAGCCGACTCGTCCAAACAGCGGCTAAGTCCAACGCGGCGCATTGCTTTTGGCCGGCGGACGCGAACGCCTCGCTCGCGAGCCGACCCGTCCAACCAGCGGCTAAGTCCAACGCGGCGCATTGCTTTTGGCCGGCGGACGCGAACGCCTCGCTCGCGAGCCGACCCGTCCAACCAGCGGCTAAGTCCAACGCGGTGCATTGCTTTCGGCCGGCGGACGCGAACGCCTCGCTCGCGAGCCGACCCGTCCAACCAGCGGCTAAGTCCAACGCGGCGCATTGCTTTTGGCCGGCGGACGCGAACGCCTCGCTCGCGAGCCGACCCGTCCAACCAGCGGCTAAGTCCAACGCGGTGCATTGCTTTCGGCCGGCGGACGCGAACGCCTCGCTCGCGAGCCGACCCGTCCAAACAGCGGCTAAGTCCAACGCGGCGCATTGCTTTTGGCCGGCGGACCCGAACGCCTCGCTCGCGAGCCGACCCGTCCAACCAGCGGCTAAGTCCAACGCGGCGCATTGCTTTTGGCCGGCAGACCCGAACGCCTCGCTCGCGAGCCGACCCGTCCAACCAGCGGCTAAGTCCAACGCGGCGCATTGCTTTCGGCCGTCGGACCCGAACGCCTCGCTCGCGAGCCGACTCGTCCAAACAGCGGCTAAGTCCAACGCGGCGCATTGCTTTTGGCCGGCGGACGCGAACGCCTCGCTCGCGAGCCGACCCGTCCAACCAGCGGCTAAGTCCAACGCGGTGCATTGCTTTCGGCCGGCGGACGCGAACGCCTCGCTCGCGAGCCGACCCGTCCAAACAGCGGCTAAGTCCAACGCGGCGCATTGCTTTCGGCCGGCGGACGCGAAAGCCTCGCTCGCGAGCCGACCCGTCCAACCAGCGGCTAAGTCCAACGCGGCGCATTGCTTTCGGCCGACGGACCCGAACGCCTCGCTCGCGAGCCGACCCCTCCAACCAGCGGCTAAGTCCAACGCGGCGCATTGCTTTTGGCCGGCGGACGCGAATGCCTCGCTCGCGAGCCGACCCGTCCAACCAGCGGCTAAGTCCAACGCGGCGCGTTGCTTTTGGCCGGCGGACGCGAACGCCTCGCTCGCGAGCCGACCCCTCCAACCAGCGGCTAAGTCCAACGCGGCGCATTGCTTTCGGCCGTCGGACCCGAACGCCTCGCTCGCGAGCCGACCCGTCCAACCAGCGGCTAAGTCCAACGCGGCGCATTGCTTTCGGCCGTCGGACCCGAACGCCTCGCTCGCGAGCCGACCCGTCCAACCAGCGGCTAAGTCCAACGCGGCGCATTGCTTTTGGCCGGCGGACCCGAACGCTTCGCTCGCGAGCCGACCCGTCCAACCAGCGGCTAAGTCCAACGCGGCGCATTGCTTTCGGCCGTCGGACCCGAACGCCTCGCTCGCGAGCCGACCCGTCCAACCAGCGGCTAAGTCCAACGCGGCGCATTGCTTTTGGCCGGCGGACCCGAACGCCTCGCTCGCGAGCCGACCCGTCCAACCAGCGGCTAAGTCCAACGCGGCGCATTGCTTTCGGCCGTCGGACCCGAACGCCTCGCTCGCGAGCGACCCGTCCAACCAGCGGCTAAGTCCAACGCGGCGCATTGCTTTTGGCCGGCGGACGCGAACGCCTCGCTCGCGAGCCGACCCGTCCAACCAGCGGCTAAGTCCAACGCGGTGCATTGCTTTCGGCCGGCGGACGCGAACGCCTCGCTCGCGAGCCGACCCGTCCAAACAGCGGCTAAGTCCAACGCGGCGCATTGCTTTCGGCCGTCGGACCCGAACGCCTCGCTCGCGAGCCGACCCCTCCAACCAGCGGCTAAGTCCAACGCGGCGCATTGCTTTTGGCCGGCGGACGCGAACGCCTCGCTCGCGAGCCGACCCGTCCAACCAGCGGCTAAGTCCAACGCGGTGCATTGCTTTCGGCCGGCGGACGCGAACGCCTCGCTCGCGAGCCGACCCGTCCAACCAGCGGCTAAGTCCAACGCGGCGCATTGCTTTTGGCCGGCGGACCCGAACGCCTCGCTCGCGAGCCGACCCGTCCAACCAGCGGCTAAGTCCAACGCGGCGCATTGCTTTCGGCCGGCGGACGCAAACGCCTCGCTCGCGAGCCGACCCCTCCAACCAGCGGCTAAGTCCAACGCGGCGCATTGCTTTCGGCCGGCGGACGCGAAAGCCTCGCTCGCGAGCCGACCCGTCCAACCAGCGGCTAAGTCCAACGCGGCGCATTGCTTTCGGCCGACGGACCCGAACGCCTCGCTCGCGAGCCGACCCCTCCAACCAGCGGCTAAGTCCAACGCGGCGCATTGCTTTCGGCCGGCGGACGCAAACGCCTCGCTCGCGAGCCGACCCCTCCAACCAGCGGCTAAGTCCAACGCGGCGCATTGCTTTCGGCCGGCGGACGCGAAAGCCTCGCTCGCGAGCCGACCCGTCCAACCAGCGGCTAAGTCCAACGCGGCGCATTGCTTTCGGCCGTCGGACCCGAACGCCTCGCTCGCGAGCCGACCCGTCCAACCAGCGGCTAAGTCCAACGCGGCGCATTGCTTTCGGCCGTCGGACCCGAACGCCTCGCTCGCGAGCCGACCCGTCCAACCAGCGGCTAAGTCCAACGCGGCGCATTGCTTTTGGCCGGCGGACCCGAACGCTTCGCTCGCGAGCCGACCCGTCCAACCAGCGGCTAAGTCCAACGCGGCGCATTGCTTTCGGCCGTCGGACCCGAACGCCTCGCTCGCGAGCCGACCCGTCCAACCAGCGGCTAAGTCCAACGCGGCGCATTGCTTTTGGCCGGCGGACCCGAACGCCTCGCTCGCGAGCCGACCCGTCCAACCAGCGGCTAAGTCCAACGCGGCGCATTGCTTTCGGCCGTCGGACCCGAACGCCTCGCTCGCGAGCCGACCCGTCCAACCAGCGGCTAAGTCCAACGCGGCGCATTGCTTTTGGCCGGCGGACCCGAACGCCTCGCTCGCGAGCCGACCCGTCCAACCAGCGGCTAAGTCCAACGCGGCGCATTGCTTTCGGCCGTCGGACCCGAACGCCTCGCTCGCGAGCGACCCGTCCAACCAGCGGCTAAGTCCAACGCGGCGCATTGCTTTTGGCCGGCGGACGCGAACGCCTCGCTCGCGAGCCGACCCGTCCAACCAGCGGCTAAGTCCAACGCGGTGCATTGCTTTCGGCCGGCGGACGCGAACGCCTCGCTCGCGAGCCGACCCGTCCAACCAGCGGCTAAGTCCAACGCGGCGCATTGCTTTCGGCCGACGGACCCGAACGCCTCGCTCGCGAGCCGACCCCTCCAACCAGCGGCTAAGTCCAACGCGGCGCATTGCTTTCGGCCGGCGGACGCGAAAGCCTCGCTCGCGAGCCGACCCGTCCAACCAGCGGCTAAGTCCAACGCGGCGCATTGCTTTCGGCCGGCGGACGCAAACGCCTCGCTCGCGAGCCGACCCCTCCAACCAGCGGCTAAGTCCAACGCGGCGCATTGCTTTCGGCCGGCGGACGCGAAAGCCTCGCTCGCGAGCCGACCCGTCCAACCAGCGGCTAAGTCCAACGCGGCGCATTGCTTTTGGCCGGCGGACGCGAACGCCTCGCTCGCGAGCCGACCCGTCCAACCAGCGGCTAAGTCCAACGCGGTGCATTGCTTTCGGCCGGCGGACGCGAACGCCTCGCTCGCGAGCCGACCCGTCCAAACAGCGGCTAAGTCCAACGCGGCGCATTGCTTTTGGCCGGCGGACCCGAACGCCTCGCTCGCGAGCCGACCCGTCCAACCAGCGGCTAAGTCCAACGCGGCGCATTGCTTTTGGCCGGCAGACCCGAACGCCTCGCTCGCGAGCCGACCCGTCCAACCAGCGGCTAAGTCCAACGCGGCGCATTGCTTTCGGCCGTCGGACCCGAACGCCTCGCTCGCGAGCCGACTCGTCCAAACAGCGGCTAAGTCCAACGCGGCGCATTGCTTTTGGCCGGCGGACGCGAACGCCTCGCTCGCGAGCCGACCCGTCCAACCAGCGGCTAAGTCCAACGCGGCGCATTGCTTTTGGCCGGCGGACGCGAATGCCTCGCTCGCGAGCCGACCCGTCCAACCAGCGGCTAAGTCCAACGCGGCGCGTTGCTTTTGGCCGGCGGACGCGAACGCCTCGCTCGCGAGCCGACCCCTCCAACCAGCGGCTAAGTCCAACGCGGCGCATTGCTTTCGGCCGTCGGACCCGAACGCCTCGCTCGCGAGCCGACCCGTCCAACCAGCGGCTAAGTCCAACGCGGCGCATTGCTTTCGGCCGTCGGACCCGAACGCCTCGCTCGCGAGCCGACCCGTCCAACCAGCGGCTAAGTCCAACGCGGCGCATTGCTTTTGGCCGGCGGACCCGAACGCTTCGCTCGCGAGCCGACCCGTCCAACCAGCGGCTAAGTCCAACGCGGCGCATTGCTTTCGGCCGTCGGACCCGAACGCCTCGCTCGCGAGCCGACCCGTCCAACCAGCGGCTAAGTCCAACGCGGCGCATTGCTTTTGGCCGGCGGACGCGAACGCCTCGCTCGCGAGCCGACCCGTCCAACCAGCGGCTAAGTCCAACGCGGTGCATTGCTTTCGGCCGGCGGACGCGAACGCCTCGCTCGCGAGCCGACCCGTCCAAACAGCGGCTAAGTCCAACGCGGCGCATTGCTTTCGGCCGTCGGACCCGAACGCCTCGCTCGCGAGCCGACCCCTCCAACCAGCGGCTAAGTCCAACGCGGCGCATTGCTTTTGGCCGGCGGACGCGAACGCCTCGCTCGCGAGCCGACCCGTCCAACCAGCGGCTAAGTCCAACGCGGCGCATTGCTTTTGGCCGGCGGACGCGAATGCCTCGCTCGCGAGCCGACCCGTCCAACCAGCGGCTAAGTCCAACGCGGCGCGTTGCTTTTGGCCGGCGGACGCGAACGCCTCGCTCGCGAGCCGACCCCTCCAACCAGCGGCTAAGTCCAACGCGGCGCATTGCTTTCGGCCGTCGGACCCGAACGCCTCGCTCGCGAGCCGACCCGTCCAACCAGCGGCTAAGTCCAACGCGGCGCATTGCTTTCGGCCGTCGGACCCGAACGCCTCGCTCGCGAGCCGACCCGTCCAACCAGCGGCTAAGTCCAACGCGGCGCATTGCTTTTGGCCGGCGGACCCGAACGCTTCGCTCGCGAGCCGACCCGTCCAACCAGCGGCTAAGTCCAACGCGGCGCATTGCTTTCGGCCGTCGGACCCGAACGCCTCGCTCGCGAGCCGACCCGTCCAACCAGCGGCTAAGTCCAACGCGGCGCATTGCTTTTGGCCGGCGGACCCGAACGCCTCGCTCGCGAGCCGACCCGTCCAACCAGCGGCTAAGTCCAACGCGGCGCATTGCTTTTGGCCGGCGGACCCGAACGCTTCGCTCGCGAGCCGACCCGTCCAACCAGCGGCTAAGTCCAACGCGGCGCATTGCTTTTGGCCGGCGGACCCGAACGCCTCGCTCGCGAGCCGACCCGTCCAACCAGCGGCTAAGTCCAACGCGGCGCATTGCTTTCGGCCGTCGGACCCGAACGCCTCGCTCGCGAGCGACCCGTCCAACCAGCGGCTAAGTCCAACGCGGCGCATTGCTTTTGGCCGGCGGACGCGAACGCCTCGCTCGCGAGCCGACCCGTCCAACCAGCGGCTAAGTCCAACGCGGTGCATTGCTTTCGGCCGGCGGACGCAAACGCCTCGCTCGCGAGCCGACCCCTCCAACCAGCGGCTAAGTCCAACGCGGCGCATTGCTTTCGGCCGGCGGACGCAAACGCCTCGCTCGCGAGCCGACCCCTCCAACCAGCGGCTAAGTCCAACGCGGCGCATTGCTTTCGGCCGGCGGACGCGAAAGCCTCGCTCGCGAGCCGACCCGTCCAACCAGCGGCTAAGTCCAACGCGGCGCATTGCTTTTGGCCGGCGGACGCGAACGCCTCGCTCGCGAGCCGACCCGTCCAACCAGCGGCTAAGTCCAACGCGGTGCATTGCTTTCGGCCGGCGGACGCGAACGCCTCGCTCGCGAGCCGACCCGTCCAAACAGCGGCTAAGTCCAACGCGGCGCATTGCTTTTGGCCGGCGGACCCGAACGCCTCGCTCGCGAGCCGACCCGTCCAACCAGCGGCTAAGTCCAACGCGGCGCATTGCTTTTGGCCGGCAGACCCGAACGCCTCGCTCGCGAGCCGACCCGTCCAACCAGCGGCTAAGTCCAACGCGGCGCATTGCTTTTGGCCGGCGGACGCGAACGCCTCGCTCGCGAGCCGACCCGTCCAACCAGCGGCTAAGTCCAACGCGGTGCATTGCTTTCGGCCGGCGGACGCAAACGCCTCGCTCGCGAGCCGACCCCTCCAACCAGCGGCTAAGTCCAACGCGGCGCATTGCTTTCGGCCGGCGGACGCAAACGCCTCGCTCGCGAGCCGACCCCTCCAACCAGCGGCTAAGTCCAACGCGGCGCATTGCTTTCGGCCGGCGGACGCGAAAGCCTCGCTCGCGAGCCGACCCGTCCAACCAGCGGCTAAGTCCAACGCGGCGCATTGCTTTCGGCCGACGGACCCGAACGCCTCGCTCGCGAGCCGACCCCTCCAACCAGCGGCTAAGTCCAACGCGGCGCATTGCTTTCGGCCGGCGGACGCGAAAGCCTCGCTCGCGAGCCGACCCGTCCAACCAGCGGCTAAGTCCAACGCGGCGCATTGCTTTCGGCCGGCGGACGCAAACGCCTCGCTCGCGAGCCGACCCCTCCAACCAGCGGCTAAGTCCAACGCGGCGCATTGCTTTCGGCCGGCGGACGCGAAAGCCTCGCTCGCGAGCCGACCCGTCCAACCAGCGGCTAAGTCCAACGCGGCGCATTGCTTTTGGCCGGCGGACGCGAACGCCTCGCTCGCGAGCCGACCCGTCCAACCAGCGGCTAAGTCCAACGCGGTGCATTGCTTTCGGCCGGCGGACGCGAACGCCTCGCTCGCGAGCCGACCCGTCCAAACAGCGGCTAAGTCCAACGCGGCGCATTGCTTTTGGCCGGCGGACCCGAACGCCTCGCTCGCGAGCCGACCCGTCCAACCAGCGGCTAAGTCCAACGCGGTGCATTGCTTTCGGCCGGCGGACGCGAACGCCTCGCTCGCGAGCCGACCCGTCCAAACAGCGGCTAAGTCCAACGCGGCGCATTGCTTTCGGCCGGCGGACGCGAAAGCCTCGCTCGCGAGCCGACCCGTCCAACCAGCGGCTAAGTCCAACGCGGCGCATT
This sequence comes from Prorops nasuta, assembly GCF_024137725.1. Lineage (NCBI taxonomy): Eukaryota > Metazoa > Arthropoda > Insecta > Hymenoptera > Bethylidae > Prorops > Prorops nasuta. The sequence continues at coordinate 28,542 of NW_027117075.1, read as the reverse complement.
GCTTTCGGCCGACGGACCCGAACGCCTCGCTCGCGAGCCGACCCGTCCAACCAGCGGCTAAGTCCAACGCGGCGCATTGCTTTTGGCCGGCGGACGCGAACGCCTCGCTCGCGAGCCGACCCGTCCAACCAGCGGCTAAGTCCAACGCGGTGCATTGCTTTCGGCCGGCGGACGCGAACGCCTCGCTCGCGAGCCGACCCGTCCAAACAGCGGCTAAGTCCAACGCGGCGCATTGCTTTTGGCCGGCGGACCCGAACGCCTCGCTCGCGAGCCGACCCGTCCAACCAGCGGCTAAGTCCAACGCGGCGCATTGCTTTTGGCCGGCGGACCCGAACGCCTCGCTCGCGAGCCGACCCGTCCAACCAGCGGCTAAGTCCAACGCGGCGCATTGCGTTCGGCCGTCGGACCCGAACGCCTCGCTCGCGAGCCGACTCGTCCAAACAGCGGCTAAGTCCAACGCGGCGCATTGCTTTTGGCCGGCGGACGCGAACGCCTCGCTCGCGAGCCGACCCGTCCAACCAGCGGCTAAGTCCAACGCGGCGCATTGCTTTTGGCCGGCGGACGCGAATGCCTCGCTCGCGAGCCGACCCGTCCAACCAGCGGCTAAGTCCAACGCGGCGCGTTGCTTTTGGCCGGCGGACGCGAACGCCTCGCTCGCGAGCCGACCCCTCCAACCAGCGGCTAAGTCCAACGCGGCGCATTGCTTTCGGCCGTCGGACCCGAACGCCTCGCTCGCGAGCCGACCCGTCCAACCAGCGGCTAAGTCCAACGCGGCGCATTGCTTTCGGCCGTCGGACCCGAACGCCTCGCTCGCGAGCCGACCCGTCCAACCAGCGGCTAAGTCCAACGCGGCGCATTGCTTTTGGCCGGCGGACCCGAACGCTTCGCTCGCGAGCCGACCCGTCCAACCAGCGGCTAAGTCCAACGCGGCGCATTGCTTTCGGCCGTCGGACCCGAACGCCTCGCTCGCGAGCCGACCCGTCCAACCAGCGGCTAAGTCCAACGCGGCGCATTGCTTTTGGCCGGCGGACCCGAACGCCTCGCTCGCGAGCCGACCCGTCCAACCAGCGGCTAAGTCCAACGCGGCGCATTGCTTTTGGCCGGCGGACCCGAACGCCTCGCTCGCGAGCCGACCCGTCCAACCAGCGGCTAAGTCCAACGCGGCGCATTGCTTTCGGCCGTCGGACCCGAACGCCTCGCTCGCGAGCCGACTCGTCCAAACAGCGGCTAAGTCCAACGCGGCGCATTGCTTTTGGCCGGCGGACGCGAACGCCTCGCTCGCGAGCCGACCCCTCCAACCAGCGGCTAAGTCCAACGCGGCGCATTGCTTTCGGCCGTCGGACCCGAACGCCTCGCTCGCGAGCCGACCCGTCCAACCAGCGGCTAAGTCCAACGCGGCGCATTGCTTTCGGCCGTCGGACCCGAACGCCTCGCTCGCGAGCCGACCCGTCCAACCAGCGGCTAAGTCCAACGCGGCGCATTGCTTTTGGCCGGCGGACCCGAACGCTTCGCTCGCGAGCCGACCCGTCCAACCAGCGGCTAAGTCCAACGCGGCGCATTGCTTTCGGCCGTCGGACCCGAACGCCTCGCTCGCGAGCCGACCCGTCCAACCAGCGGCTAAGTCCAACGCGGCGCATTGCTTTTGGCCGGCGGACCCGAACGCCTCGCTCGCGAGCCGACCCGTCCAACCAGCGGCTAAGTCCAACGCGGCGCATTGCTTTTGGCCGGCGGACCCGAACGCTTCGCTCGCGAGCCGACCCGTCCAACCAGCGGCTAAGTCCAACGCGGCGCATTGCTTTTGGCCGGCGGACCCGAACGCCTCGCTCGCGAGCCGACCCGTCCAACCAGCGGCTAAGTCCAACGCGGCGCATTGCTTTCGGCCGTCGGACCCGAACGCCTCGCTCGCGAGCGACCCGTCCAACCAGCGGCTAAGTCCAACGCGGCGCATTGCTTTTGGCCGGCGGACGCGAACGCCTCGCTCGCGAGCCGACCCGTCCAACCAGCGGCTAAGTCCAACGCGGTGCATTGCTTTCGGCCGGCGGACGCAAACGCCTCGCTCGCGAGCCGACCCCTCCAACCAGCGGCTAAGTCCAACGCGGCGCATTGCTTTCGGCCGGCGGACGCAAACGCCTCGCTCGCGAGCCGACCCCTCCAACCAGCGGCTAAGTCCAACGCGGCGCATTGCTTTCGGCCGGCGGACGCGAAAGCCTCGCTCGCGAGCCGACCCGTCCAACCAGCGGCTAAGTCCAACGCGGCGCATTGCTTTTGGCCGGCGGACGCGAACGCCTCGCTCGCGAGCCGACCCGTCCAACCAGCGGCTAAGTCCAACGCGGTGCATTGCTTTCGGCCGGCGGACGCGAACGCCTCGCTCGCGAGCCGACCCGTCCAAACAGCGGCTAAGTCCAACGCGGCGCATTGCTTTTGGCCGGCGGACCCGAACGCCTCGCTCGCGAGCCGACCCGTCCAACCAGCGGCTAAGTCCAACGCGGCGCATTGCTTTTGGCCGGCAGACCCGAACGCCTCGCTCGCGAGCCGACCCGTCCAACCAGCGGCTAAGTCCAACGCGGCGCATTGCTTTTGGCCGGCGGACGCGAACGCCTCGCTCGCGAGCCGACCCGTCCAACCAGCGGCTAAGTCCAACGCGGTGCATTGCTTTCGGCCGGCGGACGCAAACGCCTCGCTCGCGAGCCGACCCGTCCAACCAGCGGCTAAGTCCAACGCGGCGCATTGCTTTCGGCCGGCGGACGCAAACGCCTCGCTCGCGAGCCGACCCCTCCAACCAGCGGCTAAGTCCAACGCGGCGCATTGCTTTCGGCCGGCGGACGCGAAAGCCTCGCTCGCGAGCCGACCCGTCCAACCAGCGGCTAAGTCCAACGCGGCGCATTGCTTTTGGCCGGCGGACGCGAACGCCTCGCTCGCGAGCCGACCCGTCCAACCAGCGGCTAAGTCCAACGCGGTGCATTGCTTTCGGCCGGCGGACGCGAACGCCTCGCTCGCGAGCCGACCCGTCCAAACAGCGGCTAAGTCCAACGCGGCGCATTGCTTTTGGCCGGCGGACCCGAACGCCTCGCTCGCGAGCCGACCCGTCCAACCAGCGGCTAAGTCCAACGCGGTGCATTGCTTTCGGCCGGCGGACGCGAACGCCTCGCTCGCGAGCCGACCCGTCCAAACAGCGGCTAAGTCCAACGCGGCGCATTGCTTTCGGCCGGCGGACGCGAAAGCCTCGCTCGCGAGCCGACCCGTCCAACCAGCGGCTAAGTCCAACGCGGCGCATTGCTTTCGGCCGACGGACCCGAACGCCTCGCTCGCGAGCCGACCCCTCCAACCAGCGGCTAAGTCCAACGCGGCGCATTGCTTTCGGCCGGCGGACGCGAAAGCCTCGCTCGCGAGCCGACCCGTCCAACCAGCGGCTAAGTCCAACGCGGCGCATTGCTTTCGGCCGGCGGACGCAAACGCCTCGCTCGCGAGCCGACCCCTCCAACCAGCGGCTAAGTCCAACGCGGCGCATTGCTTTCGGCCGGCGGACGCGAAAGCCTCGCTCGCGAGCCGACCCGTCCAACCAGCGGCTAAGTCCAACGCGGCGCATTGCTTTTGGCCGGCGGACGCGAACGCCTCGCTCGCGAGCCGACCCGTCCAACCAGCGGCTAAGTCCAACGCGGTGCATTGCTTTCGGCCGGCGGACGCGAACGCCTCGCTCGCGAGCCGACCCGTCCAAACAGCGGCTAAGTCCAACGCGGCGCATTGCTTTTGGCCGGCGGACCCGAACGCCTCGCTCGCGAGCCGACCCGTCCAACCAGCGGCTAAGTCCAACGCGGCGCATTGCTTTTGGCCGGCAGACCCGAACGCCTCGCTCGCGAGCCGACCCGTCCAACCAGCGGCTAAGTCCAACGCGGCGCATTGCTTTCGGCCGTCGGACCCGAACGCCTCGCTCGCGAGCCGACTCGTCCAAACAGCGGCTAAGTCCAACGCGGCGCATTGCTTTTGGCCGGCGGACGCGAACGCCTCGCTCGCGAGCCGACCCCTCCAACCAGCGGCTAAGTCCAACGCGGCGCATTGCTTTCGGCCGGCGGACGCGAAAGCCTCGCTCGCGAGCCGACCCGTCCAACCAGCGGCTAAGTCCAACGCGGCGCATTGCTTTCGGCCGACGGACCCGAACGCCTCGCTCGCGAGCCGACCCCTCCAACCAGCGGCTAAGTCCAACGCGGCGCATTGCTTTCGGCCGGCGGACGCAAACGCCTCGCTCGCGAGCCGACCCCTCCAACCAGCGGCTAAGTCCAACGCGGCGCATTGCTTTCGGCCGGCGGACGCGAAAGCCTCGCTCGCGAGCCGACCCCTCCAACCAGCGGCTAAGTCCAACGCGGCGCATTGCTTTCGGCCGGCGGACGCGAAAGCCTCGCTCGCGAGCCGACCCGTCCAACCAGCGGCTAAGTCCAACGCGGCGCATTGCTTTTGGCCGGCGGACGCGAACGCCTCGCTCGCGAGCCGACCCGTCCAACCAGCGGCTAAGTCCAACGCGGTGCATTGCTTTCGGCCGGCGGACGCGAACGCCTCGCTCGCGAGCCGACCCGTCCAAACAGCGGCTAAGTCCAACGCGGCGCATTGCTTTTGGCCGGCGGACCCGAACGCCTCGCTCGCGAGCCGACCCGTCCAACCAGCGGCTAAGTCCAACGCGGCGCATTGCTTTTGGCCGGCGGACCCGAACGCCTCGCTCGCGAGCCGACCCGTCCAACCAGCGGCTAAGTCCAACGCGGCGCATTGCGTTCGGCCGTCGGACCCGAACGCCTCGCTCGCGAGCCGACTCGTCCAAACAGCGGCTAAGTCCAACGCGGCGCATTGCTTTTGGCCGGCGGACGCGAACGCCTCGCTCGCGAGCCGACCCGTCCAACCAGCGGCTAAGTCCAACGCGGCGCATTGCTTTTGGCCGGCGGACGCGAATGCCTCGCTCGCGAGCCGACCCGTCCAACCAGCGGCTAAGTCCAACGCGGCGCGTTGCTTTTGGCCGGCGGACGCGAACGCCTCGCTCGCGAGCCGACCCCTCCAACCAGCGGCTAAGTCCAACGCGGCGCATTGCTTTCGGCCGTCGGACCCGAACGCCTCGCTCGCGAGCCGACCCGTCCAACCAGCGGCTAAGTCCAACGCGGCGCATTGCTTTCGGCCGTCGGACCCGAACGCCTCGCTCGCGAGCCGACCCGTCCAACCAGCGGCTAAGTCCAACGCGGCGCATTGCTTTTGGCCGGCGGACCCGAACGCTTCGCTCGCGAGCCGACCCGTCCAACCAGCGGCTAAGTCCAACGCGGCGCATTGCTTTCGGCCGTCGGACCCGAACGCCACGCTCGCGAGCCGACCCGTCCAACCAGCGGCTAAGTCCAACGCGGCGCATTGCTTTTGGCCGGCGGACCCGAACGCCTCGCTCGCGAGCCGACCCGTCCAACCAGCGGCTAAGTCCAACGCGGCGCATTGCTTTTGGCCGGCGGACCCGAACGCCTCGCTCGCGAGCCGACCCGTCCAACCAGCGGCTAAGTCCAACGCGGCGCATTGCTTTCGGCCGTCGGACCCGAACGCCTCGCTCGCGAGCCGACTCGTCCAAACAGCGGCTAAGTCCAACGCGGCGCATTGCTTTTGGCCGGCGGACGCGAACGCCTCGCTCGCGAGCCGACCCCTCCAACCAGCGGCTAAGTCCAACGCGGCGCATTGCTTTTGGCCGGCGGACGCGAACGCCTCGCTCGCGAGCCGACCCGTCCAACCAGCGGCTAAGTCCAACGCGGTGCATTGCTTTCGGCCGGCGGACGCGAACGCCTCGCTCGCGAGCCGACCCGTCCAAACAGCGGCTAAGTCCAACGCGGCGCATTGCTTTTGGCCGGCGGACCCGAACGCCTCGCTCGCGAGCCGACCCGTCCAACCAGCGGCTAAGTCCAACGCGGCGCATTGCTTTTGGCCGGCAGACCCGAACGCCTCGCTCGCGAGCCGACCCGTCCAACCAGCGGCTAAGTCCAACGCGGCGCATTGCTTTCGGCCGTCGGACCCGAACGCCTCGCTCGCGAGCCGACTCGTCCAAACAGCGGCTAAGTCCAACGCGGCGCATTGCTTTTGGCCGGCGGACGCGAACGCCTCGCTCGCGAGCCGACCCCTCCAACCAGCGGCTAAGTCCAACGCGGCGCATTGCTTTCGGCCGGCGGACGCGAAAGCCTCGCTCGCGAGCCGACCCGTCCAACCAGCGGCTAAGTCCAACGCGGCGCATTGCTTTCGGCCGACGGACCCGAACGCCTCGCTCGCGAGCCGACCCCTCCAACCAGCGGCTAAGTCCAACGCGGCGCATTGCTTTCGGCCGGCGGACGCAAACGCCTCGCTCGCGAGCCGACCCCTCCAACCAGCGGCTAAGTCCAACGCGGCGCATTGCTTTCGGCCGGCGGACGCGAAAGCCTCGCTCGCGAGCCGACCCCTCCAACCAGCGGCTAAGTCCAACGCGGCGCATTGCTTTCGGCCGGCGGACGCGAAAGCCTCGCTCGCGAGCCGACCCGTCCAACCAGCGGCTAAGTCCAACGCGGCGCATTGCTTTTGGCCGGCGGACGCGAACGCCTCGCTCGCGAGCCGACCCGTCCAACCAGCGGCTAAGTCCAACGCGGTGCATTGCTTTCGGCCGGCGGACGCGAACGCCTCGCTCGCGAGCCGACCCGTCCAAACAGCGGCTAAGTCCAACGCGGCGCATTGCTTTTGGCCGGCGGACCCGAACGCCTCGCTCGCGAGCCGACCCGTCCAACCAGCGGCTAAGTCCAACGCGGCGCATTGCTTTTGGCCGGCGGACCCGAACGCCTCGCTCGCGAGCCGACCCGTCCAACCAGCGGCTAAGTCCAACGCGGCGCATTGCGTTCGGCCGTCGGACCCGAACGCCTCGCTCGCGAGCCGACTCGTCCAAACAGCGGCTAAGTCCAACGCGGCGCATTGCTTTTGGCCGGCGGACGCGAACGCCTCGCTCGCGAGCCGACCCGTCCAACCAGCGGCTAAGTCCAACGCGGCGCATTGCTTTTGGCCGGCGGACGCGAATGCCTCGCTCGCGAGCCGACCCGTCCAACCAGCGGCTAAGTCCAACGCGGCGCGTTGCTTTTGGCCGGCGGACGCGAACGCCTCGCTCGCGAGCCGACCCCTCCAACCAGCGGCTAAGTCCAACGCGGCGCATTGCTTTCGGCCGTCGGACCCGAACGCCTCGCTCGCGAGCCGACCCGTCCAACCAGCGGCTAAGTCCAACGCGGCGCATTGCTTTCGGCCGTCGGACCCGAACGCCTCGCTCGCGAGCCGACCCGTCCAACCAGCGGCTAAGTCCAACGCGGCGCATTGCTTTTGGCCGGCGGACCCGAACGCTTCGCTCGCGAGCCGACCCGTCCAACCAGCGGCTAAGTCCAACGCGGCGCATTGCTTTTGGCCGGCGGACGCGAACGCCTCGCTCGCGAGCCGACCCCTCCAACCAGCGGCTAAGTCCAACGCGGCGCATTGCTTTCGGCCGGCGGACGCGAAAGCCTCGCTCGCGAGCCGACCCGTCCAACCAGCGGCTAAGTCCAACGCGGCGCATTGCTTTCGGCCGACGGACCCGAACGCCTCGCTCGCGAGCCGACCCCTCCAACCAGCGGCTAAGTCCAACGCGGCGCATTGCTTTCGGCCGGCGGACGCAAACGCCTCGCTCGCGAGCCGACCCCTCCAACCAGCGGCTAAGTCCAACGCGGCGCATTGCTTTCGGCCGGCGGACGCGAAAGCCTCGCTCGCGAGCCGACCCCTCCAACCAGCGGCTAAGTCCAACGCGGCGCATTGCTTTCGGCCGGCGGACGCGAAAGCCTCGCTCGCGAGCCGACCCGTCCAACCAGCGGCTAAGTCCAACGCGGCGCATTGCTTTTGGCCGGCGGACGCGAACGCCTCGCTCGCGAGCCGACCCGTCCAACCAGCGGCTAAGTCCAACGCGGTGCATTGCTTTCGGCCGGCGGACGCGAACGCCTCGCTCGCGAGCCGACCCGTCCAAACAGCGGCTAAGTCCAACGCGGCGCATTGCTTTTGGCCGGCGGACCCGAACGCCTCGCTCGCGAGCCGACCCGTCCAACCAGCGGCTAAGTCCAACGCGGCGCATTGCTTTTGGCCGGCGGACCCGAACGCCTCGCTCGCGAGCCGACCCGTCCAACCAGCGGCTAAGTCCAACGCGGCGCATTGCGTTCGGCCGTCGGACCCGAACGCCTCGCTCGCGAGCCGACTCGTCCAAACAGCGGCTAAGTCCAACGCGGCGCATTGCTTTTGGCCGGCGGACGCGAACGCCTCGCTCGCGAGCCGACCCGTCCAACCAGCGGCTAAGTCCAACGCGGCGCATTGCTTTTGGCCGGCGGACGCGAATGCCTCGCTCGCGAGCCGACCCGTCCAACCAGCGGCTAAGTCCAACGCGGCGCGTTGCTTTTGGCCGGCGGACGCGAACGCCTCGCTCGCGAGCCGACCCCTCCAACCAGCGGCTAAGTCCAACGCGGCGCATTGCTTTCGGCCGTCGGACCCGAACGCCTCGCTCGCGAGCCGACCCGTCCAACCAGCGGCTAAGTCCAACGCGGCGCATTGCTTTCGGCCGTCGGACCCGAACGCCTCGCTCGCGAGCCGACCCGTCCAACCAGCGGCTAAGTCCAACGCGGCGCATTGCTTTTGGCCGGCGGACCCGAACGCTTCGCTCGCGAGCCGACCCGTCCAACCAGCGGCTAAGTCCAACGCGGCGCATTGCTTTCGGCCGTCGGACCCGAACGCCACGCTCGCGAGCCGACCCGTCCAACCAGCGGCTAAGTCCAACGCGGCGCATTGCTTTTGGCCGGCGGACCCGAACGCCTCGCTCGCGAGCCGACCCGTCCAACCAGCGGCTAAGTCCAACGCGGCGCATTGCTTTTGGCCGGCGGACCCGAACGCCTCGCTCGCGAGCCGACCCGTCCAACCAGCGGCTAAGTCCAACGCGGCGCATTGCTTTCGGCCGTCGGACCCGAACGCCTCGCTCGCGAGCCGACTCGTCCAAACAGCGGCTAAGTCCAACGCGGCGCATTGCTTTTGGCCGGCGGACGCGAACGCCTCGCTCGCGAGCCGACCCGTCCAACCAGCGGCTAAGTCCAACGCGGCGCATTGCTTTTGGCCGGCGGACGCGAATGCCTCGCTCGCGAGCCGACCCGTCCAACCAGCGGCTAAGTCCAACGCGGCGCGTTGCTTTTGGCCGGCGGACGCGAACGCCTCGCTCGCGAGCCGACCCCTCCAACCAGCGGCTAAGTCCAACGCGGCGCATTGCTTTCGGCCGTCGGACCCGAACGCCTCGCTCGCGAGCCGACCCGTCCAACCAGCGGCTAAGTCCAACGCGGCGCATTGCTTTCGGCCGTCGGACCCGAACGCCTCGCTCGCGAGCCGACCCGTCCAACCAGCGGCTAAGTCCAACGCGGCGCATTGCTTTTGGCCGGCGGACCCGAACGCTTCGCTCGCGAGCCGACCCGTCCAACCAGCGGCTAAGTCCAACGCGGCGCATTGCTTTCGGCCGTCGGACCCGAACGCCTCGCTCGCGAGCCGACCCGTCCAACCAGCGGCTAAGTCCAACGCGGCGCATTGCTTTTGGCCGGCGGACCCGAACGCCTCGCTCGCGAGCCGACCCGTCCAACCAGCGGCTAAGTCCAACGCGGCGCATTGCTTTCGGCCGTCGGACCCGAACGCCTCGCTCGCGAGCCGACCCGTCCAACCAGCGGCTAAGTCCAACGCGGCGCATTGCTTTTGGCCGGCGGACCCGAACGCCTCGCTCGCGAGCCGACCCGTCCAACCAGCGGCTAAGTCCAACGCGGCGCATTGCTTTCGGCCGTCGGACCCGAACGCCTCGCTCGCGAGCGACCCGTCCAACCAGCGGCTAAGTCCAACGCGGCGCATTGCTTTTGGCCGGCGGACGCGAACGCCTCGCTCGCGAGCCGACCCGTCCAACCAGCGGCTAAGTCCAACGCGGTGCATTGCTTTCGGCCGGCGGACGCGAACGCCTCGCTCGCGAGCCGACCCGTCCAAACAGCGGCTAAGTCCAACGCGGCGCATTGCTTTCGGCCGTCGGACCCGAACGCCTCGCTCGCGAGCCGACCCCTCCAACCAGCGGCTAAGTCCAACGCGGCGCATTGCTTTTGGCCGGCGGACGCGAACGCCTCGCTCGCGAGCCGACCCGTCCAACCAGCGGCTAAGTCCAACGCGGCGCATTGCTTTTGGCCGGCGGACGCGAATGCCTCGCTCGCGAGCCGACCCGTCCAACCAGCGGCTAAGTCCAACGCGGCGCGTTGCTTTTGGCCGGCGGACGCGAACGCCTCGCTCGCGAGCCGACCCCTCCAACCAGCGGCTAAGTCCAACGCGGCGCATTGCTTTCGGCCGTCGGACCCGAACGCCTCGCTCGCGAGCCGACCCGTCCAACCAGCGGCTAAGTCCAACGCGGCGCATTGCTTTCGGCCGTCGGACCCGAACGCCTCGCTCGCGAGCCGACCCGTCCAACCAGCGGCTAAGTCCAACGCGGCGCATTGCTTTTGGCCGGCGGACCCGAACGCTTCGCTCGCGAGCCGACCCGTCCAACCAGCGGCTAAGTCCAACGCGGCGCATTGCTTTCGGCCGTCGGACCCGAACGCCTCGCTCGCGAGCCGACCCGTCCAACCAGCGGCTAAGTCCAACGCGGCGCATTGCTTTTGGCCGGCGGACCCGAACGCCTCGCTCGCGAGCCGACCCGTCCAACCAGCGGCTAAGTCCAACGCGGCGCATTGCTTTTGGCCGGCGGACCCGAACGCTTCGCTCGCGAGCCGACCCGTCCAACCAGCGGCTAAGTCCAACGCGGCGCATTGCTTTTGGCCGGCGGACCCGAACGCCTCGCTCGCGAGCCGACCCGTCCAACCAGCGGCTAAGTCCAACGCGGCGCATTGCTTTCGGCCGTCGGACCCGAACGCCTCGCTCGCGAGCGACCCGTCCAACCAGCGGCTAAGTCCAACGCGGCGCATTGCTTTTGGCCGGCGGACGCGAACGCCTCGCTCGCGAGCCGACCCGTCCAACCAGCGGCTAAGTCCAACGCGGTGCATTGCTTTCGGCCGGCGGACGCAAACGCCTCGCTCGCGAGCCGACCCCTCCAACCAGCGGCTAAGTCCAACGCGGCGCATTGCTTTCGGCCGGCGGACGCAAACGCCTCGCTCGCGAGCCGACCCCTCCAACCAGCGGCTAAGTCCAACGCGGCGCATTGCTTTCGGCCGGCGGACGCGAAAGCCTCGCTCGCGAGCCGACCCGTCCAACCAGCGGCTAAGTCCAACGCGGCGCATTGCTTTTGGCCGGCGGACGCGAACGCCTCGCTCGCGAGCCGACCCGTCCAACCAGCGGCTAAGTCCAACGCGGTGCATTGCTTTCGGCCGGCGGACGCGAACGCCTCGCTCGCGAGCCGACCCGTCCAAACAGCGGCTAAGTCCAACGCGGCGCATTGCTTTTGGCCGGCGGACCCGAACGCCTCGCTCGCGAGCCGACCCGTCCAACCAGCGGCTAAGTCCAACGCGGCGCATTGCTTTTGGCCGGCAGACCCGAACGCCTCGCTCGCGAGCCGACCCGTCCAACCAGCGGCTAAGTCCAACGCGGCGCATTGCTTTTGGCCGGCGGACGCGAACGCCTCGCTCGCGAGCCGACCCGTCCAACCAGCGGCTAAGTCCAACGCGGTGCATTGCTTTCGGCCGGCGGACGCAAACGCCTCGCTCGCGAGCCGACCCCTCCAACCAGCGGCTAAGTCCAACGCGGCGCATTGCTTTCGGCCGGCGGACGCAAACGCCTCGCTCGCGAGCCGACCCCTCCAACCAGCGGCTAAGTCCAACGCGGCGCATTGCTTTCGGCCGGCGGACGCGAAAGCCTCGCTCGCGAGCCGACCCGTCCAACCAGCGGCTAAGTCCAACGCGGCGCATTGCTTTCGGCCGACGGACCCGAACGCCTCGCTCGCGAGCCGACCCCTCCAACCAGCGGCTAAGTCCAACGCGGCGCATTGCTTTCGGCCGGCGGACGCGAAAGCCTCGCTCGCGAGCCGACCCGTCCAACCAGCGGCTAAGTCCAACGCGGCGCATTGCTTTCGGCCGGCGGACGCAAACGCCTCGCTCGCGAGCCGACCCCTCCAACCAGCGGCTAAGTCCAACGCGGCGCATTGCTTTCGGCCGGCGGACGCGAAAGCCTCGCTCGCGAGCCGACCCGTCCAACCAGCGGCTAAGTCCAACGCGGCGCATTGCTTTTGGCCGGCGGACGCGAACGCCTCGCTCGCGAGCCGACCCGTCCAACCAGCGGCTAAGTCCAACGCGGTGCATTGCTTTCGGCCGGCGGACGCGAACGCCTCGCTCGCGAGCCGACCCGTCCAAACAGCGGCTAAGTCCAACGCGGCGCATTGCTTTTGGCCGGCGGACCCGAACGCCTCGCTCGCGAGCCGACCCGTCCAACCAGCGGCTAAGTCCAACGCGGTGCATTGCTTTCGGCCGGCGGACGCGAACGCCTCGCTCGCGAGCCGACCCGTCCAAACAGCGGCTAAGTCCAACGCGGCGCATTGCTTTCGGCCGGCGGACGCGAAAGCCTCGCTCGCGAGCCGACCCGTCCAACCAGCGGCTAAGTCCAACGCGGCGCATTGCTTTCGGCCGACGGACCCGAACGCCTCGCTCGCGAGCCGACCCCTCCAACCAGCGGCTAAGTCCAACGCGGCGCATTGCTTTCGGCCGGCGGACGCGAAAGCCTCGCTCGCGAGCCGACCCGTCCAACCAGCGGCTAAGTCCAACGCGGCGCATTGCTTTCGGCCGGCGGACGCAAACGCCTCGCTCGCGAGCCGACCCCTCCAACCAGCGGCTAAGTCCAACGCGGCGCATTGCTTTCGGCCGGCGGACGCGAAAGCCTCGCTCGCGAGCCGACCCGTCCAACCAGCGGCTAAGTCCAACGCGGCGCATTGCTTTCGGCCGACGGACCCGAACGCCTCGCTCGCGAGCCGACCCCTCCAACCAGCGGCTAAGTCCAACGCGGCGCATTGCTTTCGGCCGGCGGACGCGAAAGCCTCGCTCGCGAGCCGACCCGTCCAACCAGCGGCTAAGTCCAACGCGGCGCATTGCTTTCGGCCGGCGGACGCAAACGCCTCGCTCGCGAGCCGACCCCTCCAACCAGCGGCTAAGTCCAACGCGGCGCATTGCTTTCGGCCGGCGGACGCGAAAGCCTCGCTCGCGAGCCGACCCGTCCAACCAGCGGCTAAGTCCAACGCGGCGCATTGCTTTTGGCCGGCGGACGCGAACGCCTCGCTCGCGAGCCGACCCGTCCAACCAGCGGCTAAGTCCAACGCGGTGCATTGCTTTCGGCCGGCGGACGCGAACGCCTCGCTCGCGAGCCGACCCGTCCAAACAGCGGCTAAGTCCAACGCGGCGCATTGCTTTTGGCCGGCGGACCCGAACGCCTCGCTCGCGAGCCGACCCGTCCAACCAGCGGCTAAGTCCAACGCGGCGCATTGCTTTTGGCCGGCAGACCCGAACGCCTCGCTCGCGAGCCGACCCGTCCAACCAGCGGCTAAGTCCAACGCGGCGCATTGCTTTCGGCCGTCGGACCCGAACGCCTCGCTCGCGAGCCGACTCGTCCAAACAGCGGCTAAGTCCAACGCGGCGCATTGCTTTTGGCCGGCGGACGCGAACGCCTCGCTCGCGAGCCGACCCGTCCAACCAGCGGCTAAGTCCAACGCGGCGCATTGCTTTTGGCCGGCGGACGCGAATGCCTCGCTCGCGAGCCGACCCGTCCAACCAGCGGCTAAGTCCAACGCGGCGCGTTGCTTTTGGCCGGCGGACGCGAACGCCTCGCTCGCGAGCCGACCCCTCCAACCAGCGGCTAAGTCCAACGCGGCGCATTGCTTTCGGCCGTCGGACCCGAACGCCTCGCTCGCGAGCCGACCCGTCCAACCAGCGGCTAAGTCCAACGCGGCGCATTGCTTTCGGCCGTCGGACCCGAACGCCTCGCTCGCGAGCCGACCCGTCCAACCAGCGGCTAAGTCCAACGCGGCGCATTGCTTTTGGCCGGCGGACCCGAACGCTTCGCTCGCGAGCCGACCCGTCCAACCAGCGGCTAAGTCCAACGCGGCGCATTGCTTTCGGCCGTCGGACCCGAACGCCTCGCTCGCGAGCCGACCCGTCCAACCAGCGGCTAAGTCCAACGCGGCGCATTGCTTTTGGCCGGCGGACCCGAACGCCTCGCTCGCGAGCCGACCCGTCCAACCAGCGGCTAAGTCCAACGCGGCGCATTGCTTTCGGCCGTCGGACCCGAACGCCTCGCTCGCGAGCCGACCCGTCCAACCAGCGGCTAAGTCCAACGCGGCGCATTGCTTTTGGCCGGCGGACCCGAACGCCTCGCTCGCGAGCCGACCCGTCCAACCAGCGGCTAAGTCCAACGCGGCGCATTGCTTTCGGCCGTCGGACCCGAACGCCTCGCTCGCGAGCGACCCGTCCAACCAGCGGCTAAGTCCAACGCGGCGCATTGCTTTTGGCCGGCGGACGCGAACGCCTCGCTCGCGAGCCGACCCGTCCAACCAGCGGCTAAGTCCAACGCGGTGCATTGCTTTCGGCCGGCGGACGCGAACGCCTCGCTCGCGAGCCGACCCGTCCAAACAGCGGCTAAGTCCAACGCGGCGCATTGCTTTCGGCCGTCGGACCCGAACGCCTCGCTCGCGAGCCGACCCCTCCAACCAGCGGCTAAGTCCAACGCGGCGCATTGCTTTTGGCCGGCGGACGCGAACGCCTCGCTCGCGAGCCGACCCGTCCAACCAGCGGCTAAGTCCAACGCGGTGCATTGCTTTCGGCCGGCGGACGCGAACGCCTCGCTCGCGAGCCGACCCGTCCAACCAGCGGCTAAGTCCAACGCGGCGCATTGCTTTTGGCCGGCGGACCCGAACGCCTCGCTCGCGAGCCGACCCGTCCAACCAGCGGCTAAGTCCAACGCGGCGCATTGCTTTCGGCCGGCGGACGCAAACGCCTCGCTCGCGAGCCGACCCCTCCAACCAGCGGCTAAGTCCAACGCGGCGCATTGCTTTCGGCCGGCGGACGCGAAAGCCTCGCTCGCGAGCCGACCCGTCCAACCAGCGGCTAAGTCCAACGCGGCGCATTGCTTTCGGCCGACGGACCCGAACGCCTCGCTCGCGAGCCGACCCCTCCAACCAGCGGCTAAGTCCAACGCGGCGCATTGCTTTCGGCCGGCGGACGCAAACGCCTCGCTCGCGAGCCGACCCCTCCAACCAGCGGCTAAGTCCAACGCGGCGCATTGCTTTCGGCCGGCGGACGCGAAAGCCTCGCTCGCGAGCCGACCCGTCCAACCAGCGGCTAAGTCCAACGCGGCGCATTGCTTTCGGCCGACGGACCCGAACGCCTCGCTCGCGAGCCGACCCCTCCAACCAGCGGCTAAGTCCAACGCGGCGCATTGCTTTCGGCCGGCGGACGCAAACGCCTCGCTCGCGAGCCGACCCCTCCAACCAGCGGCTAAGTCCAACGCGGCGCATTGCTTTCGGCCGGCGGACGCGAAAGCCTCGCTCGCGAGCCGACCCCTCCAACCAGCGGCTAAGTCCAACGCGGCGCATTGCTTTCGGCCGGCGGACGCGAAAGCCTCGCTCGCGAGCCGACCCGTCCAACCAGCGGCTAAGTCCAACGCGGCGCATTGCTTTTGGCCGGCGGACGCGAACGCCTCGCTCGCGAGCCGACCCGTCCAACCAGCGGCTAAGTCCAACGCGGTGCATTGCTTTTGGCCGGCGGACGCGAACGCCTCGCTCGCGAGCCGACCCGTCCAACCAGCGGCTAAGTCCAACGCGGCGCATTGCTTTTGGCCGGCGGACGCGAATGCCTCGCTCGCGAGCCGACCCGTCCAACCAGCGGCTAAGTCCAACGCGGCGCGTTGCTTTTGGCCGGCGGACGCGAACGCCTCGCTCGCGAGCCGACCCCTCCAACCAGCGGCTAAGTCCAACGCGGCGCATTGCTTTCGGCCGTCGGACCCGAACGCCTCGCTCGCGAGCCGACCCGTCCAACCAGCGGCTAAGTCCAACGCGGCGCATTGCTTTCGGCCGTCGGACCCGAACGCCTCGCTCGCGAGCCGACCCGTCCAACCAGCGGCTAAGTCCAACGCGGCGCATTGCTTTTGGCCGGCGGACCCGAACGCTTCGCTCGCGAGCCGACCCGTCCAACCAGCGGCTAAGTCCAACGCGGCGCATTGCTTTCGGCCGTCGGACCCGAACGCCTCGCTCGCGAGCCGACCCGTCCAACCAGCGGCTAAGTCCAACGCGGCGCATTGCTTTTGGCCGGCGGACCCGAACGCCTCGCTCGCGAGCCGACCCGTCCAACCAGCGGCTAAGTCCAACGCGGCGCATTGCTTTCGGCCGTCGGACCCGAACGCCTCGCTCGCGAGCGACCCGTCCAACCAGCGGCTAAGTCCAACGCGGCGCATTGCTTTTGGCCGGCGGACGCGAACGCCTCGCTCGCGAGCCGACCCGTCCAACCAGCGGCTAAGTCCAACGCGGTGCATTGCTTTCGGCCGGCGGACGCGAACGCCTCGCTCGCGAGCCGACCCGTCCAACCAGCGGCTAAGTCCAACGCGGCGCATTGCTTTCGGCCGTCGGACCCGAACGCCTCGCTCGCGAGCCGACTCGTCCAAACAGCGGCTAAGTCCAACGCGGCGCATTGCTTTTGGCCGGCGGACGCGAACGCCTCGCTCGCGAGCCGACCCGTCCAACCAGCGGCTAAGTCCAACGCGGCGCATTGCTTTTGGCCGGCGGACGCGAATGCCTCGCTCGCGAGCCGACCCGTCCAACCAGCGGCTAAGTCCAACGCGGCGCGTTGCTTTTGGCCGGCGGACGCGAACGCCTCGCTCGCGAGCCGACCCCTCCAACCAGCGGCTAAGTCCAACGCGGCGCATTGCTTTCGGCCGTCGGACCCGAACGCCTCGCTCGCGAGCCGACCCGTCCAACCAGCGGCTAAGTCCAACGCGGTGCATTGCTTTCGGCCGGCGGACGCAAACGCCTCGCTCGCGAGCCGACCCCTCCAACCAGCGGCTAAGTCCAACGCGGCGCATTGCTTTCGGCCGGCGGACGCAAACGCCTCGCTCGCGAGCCGACCCCTCCAACCAGCGGCTAAGTCCAACGCGGCGCATTGCTTTCGGTCGGCGGACGCGAAAGCCTCGCTCGCGAGCCGACCCGTCCAACCAGCGGCTAAGTCCAACGCGGCGCATTGCTTTCGGCCGACGGACCCGAACGCCTCGCTCGCGAGCCGACCCCTCCAACCAGCGGCTAAGTCCAACGCGGCGCATTGCTTTCGGCCGGCGGACGCGAAAGCCTCGCTCGCGAGCCGACCCGTCCAACCAGCGGCTAAGTCCAACGCGGCGCATTGCTTTCGGCCGGCGGACGCAAACGCCTCGCTCGCGAGCCGACCCCTCCAACCAGCGGCTAAGTCCAACGCGGCGCATTGCTTTCGGCCGGCGGACGCGAAAGCCTCGCTCGCGAGCCGACCCGTCCAACCAGCGGCTAAGTCCAACGCGGCGCATTGCTTTTGGCCGGCGGACGCGAACGCCTCGCTCGCGAGCCGACCCGTCCAACCAGCGGCTAAGTCCAACGCGGTGCATTGCTTTCGGCCGGCGGACGCGAACGCCTCGCTCGCGAGCCGACCCGTCCAAACAGCGGCTAAGTCCAACGCGGCGCATTGCTTTTGGCCGGCGGACCCGAACGCCTCGCTCGCGAGCCGACCCGTCCAACCAGCGGCTAAGTCCAACGCGGCGCATTGCTTTTGGCCGGCAGACCCGAACGCCTCGCTCGCGAGCCGACCCGTCCAACCAGCGGCTAAGTCCAACGCGGCGCATTGCTTTCGGCCGTCGGACCCGAACGCCTCGCTCGCGAGCCGACTCGTCCAAACAGCGGCTAAGTCCAACGCGGCGCATTGCTTTTGGCCGGCGGACGCGAACGCCTCGCTCGCGAGCCGACCCGTCCAACCAGCGGCTAAGTCCAACGCGGCGCATTGCTTTTGGCCGGCGGACGCGAATGCCTCGCTCGCGAGCCGACCCGTCCAACCAGCGGCTAAGTCCAACGCGGCGCGTTGCTTTTGGCCGGCGGACGCGAACGCCTCGCTCGCGAGCCGACCCCTCCAACCAGCGGCTAAGTCCAACGCGGCGCATTGCTTTCGGCCGTCGGACCCGAACGCCTCGCTCGCGAGCCGACCCGTCCAACCAGCGGCTAAGTCCAACGCGGTGCATTGCTTTCGGCCGGCGGACGCGAACGCCTCGCTCGCGAGCCGACCCGTCCAAACAGCGGCTAAGTCCAACGCGGCGCATTGCTTTTGGCCGGCGGACCCGAACGCCTCGCTCGCGAGCCGACCCGTCCAACCAGCGGCTAAGTCCAACGCGGCGCATTGCTTTTGGCCGGCAGACCCGAACGCCTCGCTCGCGAGCCGACCCGTCCAACCAGCGGCTAAGTCCAACGCGGCGCATTGCTTTCGGCCGTCGGACCCGAACGCCTCGCTCGCGAGCCGACTCGTCCAAACAGCGGCTAAGTCCAACGCGGCGCATTGCTTTTGGCCGGCGGACGCGAACGCCTCGCTCGCGAGCCGACCCGTCCAACCAGCGGCTAAGTCCAACGCGGCGCATTGCTTTTGGCCGGCGGACGCGAATGCCTCGCTCGCGAGCCGACCCGTCCAACCAGCGGCTAAGTCCAACGCGGCGCGTTGCTTTTGGCCGGCGGACGCGAACGCCTCGCTCGCGAGCCGACCCCTCCAACCAGCGGCTAAGTCCAACGCGGCGCATTGCTTTCGGCCGTCGGACCCGAACGCCTCGCTCGCGAGCCGACCCGTCCAACCAGCGGCTAAGTCCAACGCGGCGCATTGCTTTCGGCCGTCGGACCCGAACGCCTCGCTCGCGAGCCGACCCGTCCAACCAGCGGCTAAGTCCAACGCGGTGCATTGCTTTCGGCCGGCGGACGCGAACGCCTCGCTCGCGAGCCGACCCGTCCAAACAGCGGCTAAGTCCAACGCGGCGCATTGCTTTCGGCCGTCGGACCCGAACGCCTCGCTCGCGAGCCGACCCGTCCAACCAGCGGCTAAGTCCAACGCGGTGCATTGCTTTCGGCCGGCGGACGCAAACGCCTCGCTCGCGAGCCGACCCCTCCAACCAGCGGCTAAGTCCAACGCGGCGCATTGCTTTCGGCCGGCGGACGCAAACGCCTCGCTCGCGAGCCGACCCCTCCAACCAGCGGCTAAGTCCAACGCGGCGCATTGCTTTCGGCCGGCGGACGCGAAAGCCTCGCTCGCGAGCCGACCCGTCCAACCAGCGGCTAAGTCCAACGCGGCGCATTGCTTTCGGCCGACGGACCCGAACGCCTCGCTCGCGAGCCGACCCCTCCAACCAGCGGCTAAGTCCAACGCGGCGCATTGCTTTCGGCCGGCGGACGCGAAAGCCTCGCTCGCGAGCCGACCCGTCCAACCAGCGGCTAAGTCCAACGCGGCGCATTGCTTTCGGCCGGCGGACGCAAACGCCTCGCTCGCGAGCCGACCCCTCCAACCAGCGGCTAAGTCCAACGCGGCGCATTGCTTTCGGCCGGCGGACGCGAAAGCCTCGCTCGCGAGCCGACCCGTCCAACCAGCGGCTAAGTCCAACGCGGCGCATTGCTTTTGGCCGGCGGACGCGAACGCCTCGCTCGCGAGCCGACCCGTCCAACCAGCGGCTAAGTCCAACGCGGTGCATTGCTTTCGGCC
The DNA here is from genome assembly GCF_024137725.1 of Prorops nasuta. NCBI lineage: Eukaryota > Metazoa > Arthropoda > Insecta > Hymenoptera > Bethylidae > Prorops > Prorops nasuta. Next base: position 8,803 of record NW_027117075.1, on the reverse strand, counting down.
GGCGGACGCGAACGCCTCGCTCGCGAGCCGACCCGTCCAAACAGCGGCTAAGTCCAACGCGGCGCATTGCTTTTGGCCGGCGGACCCGAACGCCTCGCTCGCGAGCCGACCCGTCCAAACAGCGGCTAAGTCCAACGCGGCGCATTGCTTTTGGCCGGCGGACCCGAACGCCTCGCTCGCGAGCCGACCCGTCCAACCAGCGGCTAAGTCCAACGCGGCGCATTGCTTTTGGCCGGCAGACCCGAACGCCTCGCTCGCGAGCCGACCCGTCCAACCAGCGGCTAAGTCCAACGCGGCGCATTGCTTTCGGCCGTCGGACCCGAACGCCTCGCTCGCGAGCCGACTCGTCCAAACAGCGGCTAAGTCCAACGCGGCGCATTGCTTTTGGCCGGCGGACGCGAACGCCTCGCTCGCGAGCCGACCCGTCCAACCAGCGGCTAAGTCCAACGCGGCGCATTGCTTTTGGCCGGCGGACGCGAATGCCTCGCTCGCGAGCCGACCCGTCCAACCAGCGGCTAAGTCCAACGCGGCGCGTTGCTTTTGGCCGGCGGACGCGAACGCCTCGCTCGCGAGCCGACCCCTCCAACCAGCGGCTAAGTCCAACGCGGCGCATTGCTTTCGGCCGTCGGACCCGAACGCCTCGCTCGCGAGCCGACCCGTCCAACCAGCGGCTAAGTCCAACGCGGCGCATTGCTTTCGGCCGTCGGACCCGAACGCCTCGCTCGCGAGCCGACCCGTCCAACCAGCGGCTAAGTCCAACGCGGCGCATTGCTTTTGGCCGGCGGACCCGAACGCTTCGCTCGCGAGCCGACCCGTCCAACCAGCGGCTAAGTCCAACGCGGCGCATTGCTTTCGGCCGTCGGACCCGAACGCCTCGCTCGCGAGCCGACCCGTCCAACCAGCGGCTAAGTCCAACGCGGCGCATTGCTTTTGGCCGGCGGACCCGAACGCCTCGCTCGCGAGCCGACCCGTCCAACCAGCGGCTAAGTCCAACGCGGCGCATTGCTTTCGGCCGTCGGACCCGAACGCCTCGCTCGCGAGCCGACCCGTCCAACCAGCGGCTAAGTCCAACGCGGCGCATTGCTTTTGGCCGGCGGACCCGAACGCCTCGCTCGCGAGCCGACCCGTCCAACCAGCGGCTAAGTCCAACGCGGCGCATTGCTTTCGGCCGTCGGACCCGAACGCCTCGCTCGCGAGCGACCCGTCCAACCAGCGGCTAAGTCCAACGCGGCGCATTGCTTTTGGCCGGCGGACGCGAACGCCTCGCTCGCGAGCCGACCCGTCCAACCAGCGGCTAAGTCCAACGCGGTGCATTGCTTTCGGCCGGCGGACGCGAACGCCTCGCTCGCGAGCCGACCCGTCCAAACAGCGGCTAAGTCCAACGCGGCGCATTGCTTTCGGCCGTCGGACCCGAACGCCTCGCTCGCGAGCCGACCCCTCCAACCAGCGGCTAAGTCCAACGCGGCGCATTGCTTTTGGCCGGCGGACGCGAACGCCTCGCTCGCGAGCCGACCCGTCCAACCAGCGGCTAAGTCCAACGCGGTGCATTGCTTTCGGCCGGCGGACGCGAACGCCTCGCTCGCGAGCCGACCCGTCCAACCAGCGGCTAAGTCCAACGCGGCGCATTGCTTTTGGCCGGCGGACCCGAACGCCTCGCTCGCGAGCCGACCCGTCCAACCAGCGGCTAAGTCCAACGCGGCGCATTGCTTTCGGCCGGCGGACGCAAACGCCTCGCTCGCGAGCCGACCCCTCCAACCAGCGGCTAAGTCCAACGCGGCGCATTGCTTTCGGCCGGCGGACGCGAAAGCCTCGCTCGCGAGCCGACCCGTCCAACCAGCGGCTAAGTCCAACGCGGCGCATTGCTTTCGGCCGACGGACCCGAACGCCTCGCTCGCGAGCCGACCCCTCCAACCAGCGGCTAAGTCCAACGCGGCGCATTGCTTTCGGCCGGCGGACGCAAACGCCTCGCTCGCGAGCCGACCCCTCCAACCAGCGGCTAAGTCCAACGCGGCGCATTGCTTTCGGCCGGCGGACGCGAAAGCCTCGCTCGCGAGCCGACCCGTCCAACCAGCGGCTAAGTCCAACGCGGCGCATTGCTTTTGGCCGGCGGACCCGAACGCTTCGCTCGCGAGCCGACCCGTCCAACCAGCGGCTAAGTCCAACGCGGCGCATTGCTTTCGGCCGTCGGACCCGAACGCCTCGCTCGCGAGCCGACCCGTCCAACCAGCGGCTAAGTCCAACGCGGCGCATTGCTTTTGGCCGGCGGACCCGAACGCCTCGCTCGCGAGCCGACCCGTCCAACCAGCGGCTAAGTCCAACGCGGCGCATTGCTTTCGGCCGTCGGACCCGAACGCCTCGCTCGCGAGCCGACCCGTCCAACCAGCGGCTAAGTCCAACGCGGCGCATTGCTTTTGGCCGGCGGACCCGAACGCCTCGCTCGCGAGCCGACCCGTCCAACCAGCGGCTAAGTCCAACGCGGCGCATTGCTTTCGGCCGTCGGACCCGAACGCCTCGCTCGCGAGCGACCCGTCCAACCAGCGGCTAAGTCCAACGCGGCGCATTGCTTTTGGCCGGCGGACGCGAACGCCTCGCTCGCGAGCCGACCCGTCCAACCAGCGGCTAAGTCCAACGCGGTGCATTGCTTTCGGCCGGCGGACGCGAACGCCTCGCTCGCGAGCCGACCCGTCCAAACAGCGGCTAAGTCCAACGCGGCGCATTGCTTTCGGCCGTCGGACCCGAACGCCTCGCTCGCGAGCCGACCCCTCCAACCAGCGGCTAAGTCCAACGCGGCGCATTGCTTTTGGCCGGCGGACGCGAACGCCTCGCTCGCGAGCCGACCCGTCCAACCAGCGGCTAAGTCCAACGCGGTGCATTGCTTTCGGCCGGCGGACGCGAACGCCTCGCTCGCGAGCCGACCCGTCCAACCAGCGGCTAAGTCCAACGCGGCGCATTGCTTTTGGCCGGCGGACCCGAACGCCTCGCTCGCGAGCCGACCCGTCCAACCAGCGGCTAAGTCCAACGCGGCGCATTGCTTTCGGCCGGCGGACGCAAACGCCTCGCTCGCGAGCCGACCCCTCCAACCAGCGGCTAAGTCCAACGCGGCGCATTGCTTTCGGCCGGCGGACGCGAAAGCCTCGCTCGCGAGCCGACCCGTCCAACCAGCGGCTAAGTCCAACGCGGCGCATTGCTTTCGGCCGACGGACCCGAACGCCTCGCTCGCGAGCCGACCCCTCCAACCAGCGGCTAAGTCCAACGCGGCGCATTGCTTTCGGCCGGCGGACGCAAACGCCTCGCTCGCGAGCCGACCCCTCCAACCAGCGGCTAAGTCCAACGCGGCGCATTGCTTTCGGCCGGCGGACGCGAAAGCCTCGCTCGCGAGCCGACCCGTCCAACCAGCGGCTAAGTCCAACGCGGCGCATTGCTTTCGGCCGACGGACCCGAACGCCTCGCTCGCGAGCCGACCCCTCCAACCAGCGGCTAAGTCCAACGCGGCGCATTGCTTTCGGCCGGCGGACGCAAACGCCTCGCTCGCGAGCCGACCCCTCCAACCAGCGGCTAAGTCCAACGCGGCGCATTGCTTTCGGCCGGCGGACGCGAAAGCCTCGCTCGCGAGCCGACCCCTCCAACCAGCGGCTAAGTCCAACGCGGCGCATTGCTTTCGGCCGGCGGACGCGAAAGCCTCGATCGCGAGCCGACCCGTCCAACCAGCGGCTAAGTCCAACGCGGCGCATTGCTTTTGGCCGGCGGACGCGAACGCCTCGCTCGCGAGCCGACCCGTCCAACCAGCGGCTAAGTCCAACGCGGTGCATTGCTTTTGGCCGGCGGACGCGAACGCCTCGCTCGCGAGCCGACCCGTCCAACCAGCGGCTAAGTCCAACGCGGTGCATTGCTTTTGGCCGGCGGACGCGAACGCCTCGCTCGCGAGCCGACCCGTCCAACCAGCGGCTAAGTCCAACGCGGCGCATTGCTTTCGGCCGGCGGACGCAAACGCCTCGCTCGCGAGCCGACCCCTCCAACCAGCGGCTAAGTCCAACGCGGCGCATTGCTTTCGGCCGGCGGACGCGAAAGCCTCGCTCGCGAGCCGACCCGTCCAACCAGCGGCTAAGTCCAACGCGGCGCATTGCTTTCGGCCGTCGGACCCGAACGCCTCGCTCGCGAGCCGACCCCTCCAACCAGCGGCTAAGTCCAACGCGGCGCATTGCTTTCGGCCGGCGGACGCGAAAGCCTCGCTCGCGAGCCGACCCGTCCAACCAGCGGCTAAGTCCAACGCGGCGCATTGCTTTTGGCCGGCGGACGCGAACGCCTCGCTCGCGAGCCGACCCGTCCAACCAGCGGCTAAGTCCAACGCGGTGCATTGCTTTCGGCCGGCGGACGCGAACGCCTCGCTCGCGAGCCGACCCGTCCAAACAGCGGCTAAGTCCAACGCGGCGCATTGCTTTTGGCCGGCGGACCCGAACGCCTCGCTCGCGAGCCGACCCGTCCAAACAGCGGCTAAGTCCAACGCGGCGCATTGCTTTTGGCCGGCGGACCCGAACGCCTCGCTCGCGAGCCGACCCGTCCAACCAGCGGCTAAGTCCAACGCGGCGCATTGCTTTTGGCCGGCAGACCCGAACGCCTCGCTCGCGAGCCGACCCGTCCAACCAGCGGCTAAGTCCAACGCGGCGCATTGCTTTCGGCCGTCGGACCCGAACGCCTCGCTCGCGAGCCGACTCGTCCAAACAGCGGCTAAGTCCAACGCGGCGCATTGCTTTTGGCCGGCGGACGCGAACGCCTCGCTCGCGAGCCGACCCGTCCAACCAGCGGCTAAGTCCAACGCGGCGCATTGCTTTTGGCCGGCGGACGCGAATGCCTCGCTCGCGAGCCGACCCGTCCAACCAGCGGCTAAGTCCAACGCGGCGCGTTGCTTTTGGCCGGCGGACGCGAACGCCTCGCTCGCGAGCCGACCCCTCCAACCAGCGGCTAAGTCCAACGCGGCGCATTGCTTTCGGCCGTCGGACCCGAACGCCTCGCTCGCGAGCCGACCCGTCCAACCAGCGGCTAAGTCCAACGCGGCGCATTGCTTTCGGCCGTCGGACCCGAACGCCTCGCTCGCGAGCCGACCCGTCCAACCAGCGGCTAAGTCCAACGCGGCGCATTGCTTTTGGCCGGCGGACCCGAACGCTTCGCTCGCGAGCCGACCCGTCCAACCAGCGGCTAAGTCCAACGCGGCGCATTGCTTTCGGCCGTCGGACCCGAACGCCTCGCTCGCGAGCCGACCCGTCCAACCAGCGGCTAAGTCCAACGCGGCGCATTGCTTTTGGCCGGCGGACCCGAACGCCTCGCTCGCGAGCCGACCCGTCCAACCAGCGGCTAAGTCCAACGCGGCGCATTGCTTTCGGCCGTCGGACCCGAACGCCTCGCTCGCGAGCCGACCCGTCCAACCAGCGGCTAAGTCCAACGCGGCGCATTGCTTTTGGCCGGCGGACCCGAACGCCTCGCTCGCGAGCCGACCCGTCCAACCAGCGGCTAAGTCCAACGCGGCGCATTGCTTTCGGCCGTCGGACCCGAACGCCTCGCTCGCGAGCGACCCGTCCAACCAGCGGCTAAGTCCAACGCGGCGCATTGCTTTTGGCCGGCGGACGCGAACGCCTCGCTCGCGAGCCGACCCGTCCAACCAGCGGCTAAGTCCAACGCGGTGCATTGCTTTCGGCCGGCGGACGCGAACGCCTCGCTCGCGAGCCGACCCGTCCAAACAGCGGCTAAGTCCAACGCGGCGCATTGCTTTCGGCCGTCGGACCCGAACGCCTCGCTCGCGAGCCGACCCCTCCAACCAGCGGCTAAGTCCAACGCGGCGCATTGCTTTTGGCCGGCGGACGCGAACGCCTCGCTCGCGAGCCGACCCGTCCAACCAGCGGCTAAGTCCAACGCGGTGCATTGCTTTCGGCCGGCGGACGCGAACGCCTCGCTCGCGAGCCGACCCGTCCAACCAGCGGCTAAGTCCAACGCGGCGCATTGCTTTTGGCCGGCGGACCCGAACGCCTCGCTCGCGAGCCGACCCGTCCAACCAGCGGCTAAGTCCAACGCGGCGCATTGCTTTCGGCCGGCGGACGCAAACGCCTCGCTCGCGAGCCGACCCCTCCAACCAGCGGCTAAGTCCAACGCGGCGCATTGCTTTCGGCCGGCGGACGCGAAAGCCTCGCTCGCGAGCCGACCCGTCCAACCAGCGGCTAAGTCCAACGCGGCGCATTGCTTTCGGCCGACGGACCCGAACGCCTCGCTCGCGAGCCGACCCCTCCAACCAGCGGCTAAGTCCAACGCGGCGCATTGCTTTCGGCCGGCGGACGCAAACGCCTCGCTCGCGAGCCGACCCCTCCAACCAGCGGCTAAGTCCAACGCGGCGCATTGCTTTCGGCCGGCGGACGCGAAAGCCTCGCTCGCGAGCCGACCCGTCCAACCAGCGGCTAAGTCCAACGCGGCGCATTGCTTTCGGCCGACGGACCCGAACGCCTCGCTCGCGAGCCGACCCCTCCAACCAGCGGCTAAGTCCAACGCGGCGCATTGCTTTCGGCCGGCGGACGCAAACGCCTCGCTCGCGAGCCGACCCCTCCAACCAGCGGCTAAGTCCAACGCGGCGCATTGCTTTCGGCCGGCGGACGCGAAAGCCTCGCTCGCGAGCCGACCCCTCCAACCAGCGGCTAAGTCCAACGCGGCGCATTGCTTTCGGCCGGCGGACGCGAAAGCCTCGATCGCGAGCCGACCCGTCCAACCAGCGGCTAAGTCCAACGCGGCGCATTGCTTTTGGCCGGCGGACGCGAACGCCTCGCTCGCGAGCCGACCCGTCCAACCAGCGGCTAAGTCCAACGCGGTGCATTGCTTTTGGCCGGCGGACGCGAACGCCTCGCTCGCGAGCCGACCCGTCCAACCAGCGGCTAAGTCCAACGCGGTGCATTGCTTTTGGCCGGCGGACGCGAACGCCTCGCTCGCGAGCCGACCCGTCCAACCAGCGGCTAAGTCCAACGCGGCGCATTGCTTTCGGCCGGCGGACGCAAACGCCTCGCTCGCGAGCCGACCCCTCCAACCAGCGGCTAAGTCCAACGCGGCGCATTGCTTTCGGCCGGCGGACGCGAAAGCCTCGCTCGCGAGCCGACCCGTCCAACCAGCGGCTAAGTCCAACGCGGCGCATTGCTTTCGGCCGTCGGACCCGAACGCCTCGCTCGCGAGCCGACCCGTCCAACCAGCGGCTAAGTCCAACGCGGCGCATTGCTTTCGGCCGGCGGACGCGAAAGCCTCGCTCGCGAGCCGACCCGTCCAACCAGCGGCTAAGTCCAACGCGGCGCATTGCTTTCGGCCGACGGACCCGAACGCCTCGCTCGCGAGCCGACCCCTCCAACCAGCGGCTAAGTCCAACGCGGCGCATTGCTTTCGGCCGGCGGACGCAAACGCCTCGCTCGCGAGCCGACCCCTCCAACCAGCGGCTAAGTCCAACGCGGCGCATTGCTTTCGGCCGGCGGACGCGAAAGCCTCGCTCGCGAGCCGACCCCTCCAACCAGCGGCTAAGTCCAACGCGGCGCATTGCTTTCGGCCGGCGGACGCGAAAGCCTCGCTCGCGAGCCGACCCGTCCAACCAGCGGCTAAGTCCAACGCGGCGCATTGCTTTTGGCCGGCGGACGCGAACGCCTCGCTCGCGAGCCGACCCGTCCAACCAGCGGCTAAGTCCAACGCGGTGCATTGCTTTTGGCCGGCGGACGCGAACGCCTCGCTCGCGAGCCGACCCGTCCAACCAGCGGCTAAGTCCAACGCGGCGCATTGCTTTTGGCCGGCGGACGCGAATGCCTCGCTCGCGAGCCGACCCGTCCAACCAGCGGCTAAGTCCAACGCGGCGCGTTGCTTTTGGCCGGCGGACGCGAACGCCTCGCTCGCGAGCCGACCCCTCCAACCAGCGGCTAAGTCCAACGCGGCGCATTGCTTTCGGCCGTCGGACCCGAACGCCTCGCTCGCGAGCCGACCCGTCCAACCAGCGGCTAAGTCCAACGCGGCGCATTGCTTTCGGCCGTCGGACCCGAACGCCTCGCTCGCGAGCCGACCCGTCCAACCAGCGGCTAAGTCCAACGCGGCGCATTGCTTTTGGCCGGCGGACCCGAACGCTTCGCTCGCGAGCCGACCCGTCCAACCAGCGGCTAAGTCCAACGCGGCGCATTGCTTTCGGCCGTCGGACCCGAACGCCTCGCTCGCGAGCCGACCCGTCCAACCAGCGGCTAAGTCCAACGCGGCGCATTGCTTTTGGCCGGCGGACCCGAACGCCTCGCTCGCGAGCCGACCCGTCCAACCAGCGGCTAAGTCCAACGCGGCGCATTGCTTTCGGCCGTCGGACCCGAACGCCTCGCTCGCGAGCGACCCGTCCAACCAGCGGCTAAGTCCAACGCGGCGCATTGCTTTTGGCCGGCGGACGCGAACGCCTCGCTCGCGAGCCGACCCGTCCAACCAGCGGCTAAGTCCAACGCGGTGCATTGCTTTCGGCCGGCGGACGCGAACGCCTCGCTCGCGAGCCGACCCGTCCAACCAGCGGCTAAGTCCAACGCGGCGCATTGCTTTCGGCCGTCGGACCCGAACGCCTCGCTCGCGAGCCGACTCGTCCAAACAGCGGCTAAGTCCAACGCGGCGCATTGCTTTTGGCCGGCGGACGCGAACGCCTCGCTCGCGAGCCGACCCGTCCAACCAGCGGCTAAGTCCAACGCGGCGCATTGCTTTTGGCCGGCGGACGCGAATGCCTCGCTCGCGAGCCGACCCGTCCAACCAGCGGCTAAGTCCAACGCGGCGCGTTGCT
>NW_027117074.1:0-42043 GCF_024137725.1 Prorops nasuta | reverse complement strand
CTCCTAAGTACCCCCACAAGAACCACCCAAAGTACCCCCCTAAGAACCCCCCCAAGACCCCCCTAAGTACCCCCCCTCAGTACCCCCCTAAAGTACCCTCCTTAGTACCCCCCCCAAGAACCCCCTAAAGTACCCCCCTAAGTACCCCCCTAAAGTACCCTCCTAAGTACCCCCCACAAGAACCACCCAAAGTACCCCCCCTAAGAACCCCCCCCAAGACCCCCCTAAGTACCCCCCTCAGTACCCCCCTAAAGAACCCTCCTTAGTACCCCCCCCAAGACCCCCCGAAGTACCACCCTAAGTACACCCCCCCCCAAGTCTCCCCCCCAAGAACCCCCTAAGTACCCCCCTAAGTACCCCCCCAAAACCCCCGAAGTACCCCCTTAAGTACCCCCCCTAAGTACCCCTCAATGTACCCCCCCAAGACCCCGTAAGTACCCTTCTAAGTACCCCCCTAAATACCACCCCCCCCAAGTCCCCCTAAGAACCCCCCAAGACCCCACTAAGTACCCCCCTAAGTACCCCCCCCAAGACCCCCCTACGTACCTTCCTAAGTACCCCCCCCCTAGACCCCCCTAAGTACCCACCTAAGTACCCCCCCAAGACCCCCCTAAGTACCCCCCCTAAGTACCCCCCCTAAGTAACCCCTAAGTACCCCCCCAAGACCCCCCAAAGTACCCCCATAAGTACCCCCCCTTAGTACCCCCCCTAAGTACCCCCCCCAAGACCCCCCTAAGTACACCCTAAGTACCCCCCCAAAGTCCCCCCCCAAAGTCCCACCCCCAAGACCCCCTTAAGTTCCACCCTAAGTACCCACCCAAGACCCCCCTAAGTACCCCCCTAAGTATCCCCCCAAGACCCCCTAAGTACCCCCCCTAAAATACCATCCTAAGCACCCGCCCAAGAACCCCCCAAAGTACCGCCCTAAGTACCCCACCCAAGTCCCCCTCCAGACCCCCCTAAGTACCCCCCTAAGTATCCCCTTAAGTAACCCCCCCAACCACCCCCCAAGACACCCCTAAGTACCCCCCCCAAGACCCACCGAAGTACCACCCTAAGTACACCCCCCCCCAAGTCCCCCCCCAAGACACCCCTAAGTACCCCCCTAATGTACCCTCCTAAGTACCCCCCCCAAGAACCCCCCAAAGTACCCCCCCTAAGTACCCCACCCAAGTTCCCCCCAGACCCCCCTAAGTACCCCCCCCCAAGACCCCCCTAAGTACCCACCTAATTACCCCCCCCAAGACCCCCCTAAGTTCCACCCTAAGTACCCCCCTAAGTACCTCCCTAAGTACTCCCTTAAGTACCCTCATAAATACCCCGCTAAGTAGCCCCCCAAGACTCCCCTAAGTACTACCCTAAGTACCCCCCCCCCCCCAAGACCCCCCTAAGTACCCCCCTAAAGTACCCCTCCTAAGTACCCCCCCCAAGAACCCCCTAAAGTACCCCCCCCAAGACCCCCCTAAGTACCCCCCCTCAGTACCCCCCTAAAGTACCCCCCCAACACCCCCCAAGACACCCCTAAGTACCCCCCCCAAGACCCCCCGAAGTACCACCCTAAGTACACCCCCCCCCCCCAAGTCCCCCCCCAAGACACCCCTAAGTACCCCCCTAAAGTACCCTCCTAAGTACCCCCCCAAGAACCCCCTAAAGTACCCCCCTAAGTACCCCCCCTAAAGTACCCTCCTAAGTACCCCCCACAAGAACCACCCAAAGTACCCCCCTAAGAACCCCCCCCAAGACCCCCCTAAGTACCCCCCCTCAGTAACCCCCCTAAAGTACCCTCCTTAGTACCCCCCCAAGAACCCCCTAAAGTACCCCCCCTAAGTACATCCCACCCAAGTCCCCCCCCAAGACCCCCCTAAGTACCCCCATAAGTACCCCCCCTTAGTACCCCCCCCCCCAAGACCCCCCTAAGTACCCCACCTAAGTACCCCCCCAAGACCCCGAAGTACCCCCTTAAGTACCCCCCTAAGTAGCCCTCAAAGTACCCCCCCCCAAGCCCCCTAAGTACCCTTCTAAGTACCCTTCTAAGTACCCCCCCTAAATACCACCCCCCAAGACCCCCCTAAGAACCCCCCAAGACCACACTAAGTACCCCCCTAAGTACCCCCCCAAGACCCCCCTACGTACCTTCCTAAGTACCCCCCCTAGACCCCCCCTAAGTAACCCCCTAAGTACCCCCCCCCCCCCCCAACCATCCCCTAAAACCCTCCTAAGTACCCCCCTAAGTAACCCCTAAGTACCCCCCCAAAGACCCTCCGAAGTACCACCCTAAGTACCCCCCCCCCCTCAAGTCCCCCCCCAAGACCCCCTTAAGTACCCCCCCAAAGACCCTCCGAAGTACCACCCTAAGTACCCCCCCCCCCAAGTCCCCCCCCCATGTCCCCCCCCAAGACCCCCTTAAGTACCCCCCCAAGACCCCCTAAGTACCCCCCTAAGTGCCTCACCAAGACCCACCTAAGTACCTCCCCAAGACCACCCAAAGTCCCCCCCCAAGATCCCCTTAAGTACCCCCCTAAGTACCCACCCAAGAACCCCCTAAGTACCCCCCTAAGTATCCCCCCAAGTCCCCATAAGTACCCCCCTAAAGTACCCTCCTAAGTACCCCCCCAAGAACCGCCTAAAGTACCGCCCTAAGTACCCCACCAAAGTCCACCCCCCCACACCCCCCTAAGTACCACAATAAGTACCCCCCCCCCAACCACCCCCCAAGACACCCCTAAGTATCCCTCCAAGACCCCCCTAAGTACCACCCTAAGTACCCCCCCCAAGACCCCCCTAAGTACCACCCAAGACCCCCCTACGTACCTTCCTAAGTACCCCCCCCTAGACCCCCCTAAGTAACCCCCTAAGTACCCCCCCCCCCCAACCATCCCCTAAACCCTCCTAAGTACCCCCCTAAGTTCCACCCTAAGTACCCCCCCTAAGTACCTCCCTAATTACTCCCTTAAGTACCCTCATAAATACCCCGCTAAGTAGCCCCCCAAGACCCCCCTAAGTACCCGCCCTAAGTATCCCCCCAAGACCCCCTAAGTACCCCCCCTAAAATACCCTCCTAAGCACCCGCCCAAGAACCCCCCAAAGTACCGCCCTAAGTACCCCACCCAAGTCCCCCTCCAGACCCCCCCTAAGTACCCCCCTAAGTATCCCCTTAAGTAACCCCCCCAACCACCCCCCAAGACACCCCTAAGTACCCCCCCCAAGACCCACCGAAGTACCACCCTAAGTACACCCCCCCCCAAGTCCCCCCCCAAGACACCCCTAAGTACCCCCCTAATGTACCCTCCTAAGTACCCCCCCCAAGAACCCCCCAAAGTACCCCCCCTAAGTACCCCACCCAAGTTCCCCCCAGACCCCCCTAAGTACCCCCCCCCCCAAGACCCCCCTAAGTACCCACCTAATTACCCCCCCAAGACCCCCCTAAGTTCCACCCTAAGTACCCCCCCTAAGTACCTCCCTAAGTACTCCCTTAAGTACCCTCATAAATACCCCGCTAAGTAGCCCCCCAAGACTCCCCTAAGTACTACCCTAAGTACCCCCCCCCCCCAAGACCCCCCTAAGTACCCCCCTAAAGTACCCTCCTAAGTACCCCCCCCAAGAACCCCCTAAAGTACCCCCCCCAAGACCCCCCTAAGTACCCCCCTCAGTACCCCCCTAAAGTACCCCCCCCAACACCCCCCCAAGACACCCCTAAGTACCCCCCCAAGACCCCCCGAAGTACCACCCTAAGTACACCCCCCCCCCCAAGTCCCCCCCCAAGACACCCCTAAGTACCCCCCTAAAGTACCCTCCTAAGTACCCCCCCAAGAACCCCCTAAAGTACCCCCCTAAGTACCCCCCCTAAAGTACCCTCCTAAGTACCCCCCACAAGAACCACCCAAAGTACCCCCCTAAGAACCCCCCCAAGACCCCCCTAAGTACCCCCCTCAGTACCCCCCTAAAGTACCCTCCTTAGTACCCCCCCAAGAACCCCCTAAAGTACCCCCCTAAGTACATCCCACCCAAGTCCCCCCCCAAGACCCCCCTAAGTACCCCCATAAGTACCCCCCCTTAGTACCCCCCCCCCCCCAAGACCCCCCTAAGTACCCACCTAAGTACCCCCCCAAGACCCCGAAGTACCCCCTTAAGTACCCCCCTAAGTAGCCCTCAAAGTACCCCCCCAAGCCCCCTAAGTACCCTTCTAAGTACCCTTCTAAGTACCCCCCTAAATACCACCCCCCAAGACCCCCCTAAGAACCCCCCAAGACCACACTAAGTACCCCCCTAAGTACCCCCCCAAGACCCCCCTACGTACCTTCCTAAGTACCCCCCCTAGACCCCCCTAAGTAACCCCCTAAGTACCCCCCCCCCCAACCATCCCCTAAACCCTCCTAAGTACCCCCCTAAGTAACCCCTAAGTACCCCCCCAAAGACCCTCCGAAGTACCACCCTAAGTACCCCCCCCCCCCCAAGTCCCCCCCCAAGACCCCCTTAAGTACCCCCCCAAAGACCCTCCGAAGTACCACCCTAAGTACCCCCCCCCCAAGTCCCCCCCCCATGTCCCCCCCCCAAGACCCCCTTAAGTACCCCCCCAAGACCCCCTAAGTACCCCCCTAAGTGCCTCACCAAGACCCACCTAAGTACCTCCCCAAGACCACCCAAAGTCCCCCCCCAAGACCCCCCTTAAGTACCCCCCTAGGTACCCACCCAAGAACCCCCTAAGTACCCCCCTAAGTATCCCCCCAAGTCCCCATAAGTACCCCCCTAAAGTACCCTCCTAAGTACCCCCCCCAAGAACCGCCTAAAGTACCGCCCTAAGTACCCCACCAAAGTCCACCCCCCCACACCCCCCTAAGTACCACAATAAGTACCCCCCCCAACCACCCCCCAAGACACCCCTAAGTATCCCTCCAAGACCCCCCTAAGTACCACCCTAAGTACCCCCCCCCAAGACCCCCCTAAGTACCCCCCCCAAGACCCCCCTACGTACCTTCCTAAGTACCCCCCCTAGACCCCCCTAAGTAACCACCTAAGTACCCCCCCCCAACCATCCCCTAAACCCTCCTAAGTACCCCCCCTAAGTTCCACCCTAAGTACCCCCCCTAAGTACCTCCCTAATTACTCCCTTAAGTACCCTCATAAATACCCCGCTAAGTAGCCCCCCAAGACCCCCCTAAGTACCCCCCTAAGTACCCCCCCCCCCCCCCAAGACCCCTCTAAGTACCCCCCTAAGAACCCCCACAAGACTCCCTAAGTACCCCCCTAAAGTACCCTCCTAAGTACCACCCCCCAAGAACCCCCTAAAGTACCCCCCTAAGTACCCCCCCAAGAACCCCCTAAAGTACCCCCCTAAGTACCCCCCTAAAGTACCCTCCTAAGTACCCCCCACAAGAACCACCCAAAGTACCCCCCTAAGAACCCCCCCCAAGACCCCCCTAAGTACCCCCCCTCAGTACTCCCCTAAAGTACCCTCCTTAGTACCCCCCCAAGAACCCCCCAAAGTACCCCCCTAAGTACACCCCACCCAAGTCCCCCCCCCAAGACCCCCCTAAGTACCCCCATAAGTACCCCCCTTAGTACCCCCCCCCCCCATGACCCCCCTAAGTACCCACCTAAGTACCCCCCCAAGACCCCCGTACTACCCCATTAAGTACCCCCCTAAGTAGCCCTCAAAGTACCCCCCCAAGCCCCCTAAGTACCCTTCTAAGTACCCCCCTAAAAACCACCCCCCAAGACCCCCCTAAGAACCCCCCCAAGACCCCACTAAGTACCCCCCTAAGTACCCCCCCAAGACCCCCCCTACGTACCTTCCTAAGTACCCCCCCCTAGACCCCCCTAAGTAACCCCCTAAGTACCCCCCCCCCAACCATCCCCTAAACCCTCCTAAGTACCCCCCCAAAGACCCTCCGAAGTACCCACCCTAAGTACCCCCCCCCAAGTCCCCCCCCAAGACCCCCTTAAGTACCCCCCCAAGACCCCCTAAGTACCCCCCTAAGTGCCTCACCAAGACCCACCTAAGTACCTCCCCAAGACCACCCAAAGTCCCCCCCCAAGACCCCCTTAAGTACCCCCCCTAAGTACCCACCCAAGAACCCCCTAAGTACCCCCCTAAGTATCCCCCCAAGACCCCCTAAGTACCCCCCTAAAGTACCCTCCTAAGTACCCCCCCAAGAACCCCCTAAAGTACCGCCCTAAGTACCCCACCAAAGTCCCCCCCCCCACACCTCCCTAAGTACCACACTAAGTACCCCCCTTAAGTAACCCCCCCCAACCACGCCCCAAGACACTCCTAAGTATCCCTCCAAGACCCCCCTAAGTACCACCCTAAGTACCCCCCCCCCCCCAAGACCCCCCTAAGTACCCCCCCCAAGACCCCCCTAAGTATACCCCTAAGTACCCCCCCCCCCCAAGACCCCCTAAGTACCACCCTAAGTACCCCCCCCTAAGTACCCCCCTTAGTTCCCCACCAAGACCCCCCTAAGCACCCCCCTAAGTACCCCTCTCAGACCCCCCTAAGTACCACCCTAAGTACCCCCCCAAGACCCCCCTAAGTACCCACCTAAGTACCCCCCCCCAAGACCATCCTAAGTACCCCCCCAAGACCCCCCTAAGTACCCCCCTAAGAACCCCCCCAAGACCCCCCTAAGTACCCCCCCTAAAGTACCCTCCTAAGTACCCCCCCAAGAACCCCCCAAAGTACCCCCCTAAGTACCCCACCCAAGTCCCCCCCAGACCCCCCTAAGTACCCCCCCCAAGACCCCCCTAAGTACCCACCTAATTACCCCCCAAGACCCCCCTAAGTTCCACCCTAAGTACCCCCCTAAGTACCTCCCTAAGTACCCCCTTAAGTACCCTCATAAATACCCCGCTAAGTAGCCCCCCAAGACCCCCCTAAGTACCACCTAAGTACCCCCCCCCCCCCAAGACCCTCCTAAGTACCCCCCCTAAGAACCCCCACAAGACCCCCCTAAGTACCCCCCTAAAGTACCCTCCTAAGTACACCCCCCAAGAACCCCCTAAAGTACCCCCCTAAGTACCCCCCCTAAATTACCCTCCTAAGTACCCCCCCAAGAACCCCCCAAAGTACCCCCCTAAGTACACCCCACACAAGTCCCCCCCCCAAGACCCCCCTAAGTACCCCCATAAGTACCCCCCCCCCCAAGACCCCCCTAAGTACCCACCTAATTACCCCCCAAAAACCCCCCTAAGTTCCACCCTAAGTACCCCCCCTAAGTACCTCCCTAAGTACCCCCTTAAGTACCCTCATAAATACCCCGCTAAGTAGCCCCCCAAGACCCCCCTAAGTACCCCCTAAGTACCCCCCCCCCCCCCCCAAGACCCTCCTAAGTACCCCCCCTAAGAACCCCCCCAAGACCCCCCTAAGTACCCCCCCTAAAGTACCCTCCTAAGTACCCCCCCCAAGAACCCCCAAAGTACCCCCCCTAAGTACCCCACCCAAGTCCCCCCCAGACCCCCCTAAGTACCCACCTAATTACCCCCCAAGACCCCCCTAAGTTCCACCCTAAGTACCCCCCTAAGTACCTCCCTAAGTACCCCCCTTAAGTACCCTCATAAATACCCCGCTAAGTAGCCCCCCAAGACCCCCCTAAGTACCCCCCCTAAGTACCCCCCCCCCCAAGACCCCCCTAAGTACCCCCCAAAGAACCCCCACAAGACCCCCTAAGTACCCCCCTAAAGTACCCTCCTAAGTACACCCCCAAGAACCCCCTAAAGTACCCCTCTAAGTACCCCTCTAAGTACCCCCCTAAAGTACCCTCCTAAGTACCCCCACAAGAACCACCCAAAGTACCCCCCTAAGAACCCCCCCAAGACCCCCCTAAGTACCCCCCTCAGTACCCCCCTAAAGTACCCACCTAAGTACCCCCCCCAAGACCCCCGAAGTACCCCCTTAAGTACCCCCCTAAGTAGCCCTCAAAGTACCCCCCCAAGCCCCCTAAGTACCCTTCTAAGTACCCCCCTAAATACCACCCCCCCAAGACCCCCCTAAGAACCCCCCCAAGACCCCACTAAGTACCCCCCTAAGTACCCCCCCAAGACCCCCCTACGTACCTTCCTAAGTACCCCCCCTAGACCCCCCTAAGTAACCCCCCTAAGTACCACCCCCCCCCCAACCATCCCCTAAACCCTCCGAAGTACCCACCCTAAGTACCCCCCCCCCCAAGTCCCCCCCCCAAGACCCCCTTAAGTACCCCCCAAGACCCCCTAAGTACCCCCCCTAAGTGCCTCACCAAGACCCACCTAAGTACCTCCCCAAGACCACCCAAAGTCCCCCCCCAAGGACCCCCTTAAGTACCCCCCTAAGTACCCACCCAAGAACCCCCTAAGTACCCCCCCTAAGTATCCCCCCAAGACCCCCTAAGTACCCCCCTAAAGTACCCTCCCTAAGTACCCCCCCAAGAACCCCCTAAAGTACCGCCCTAAGTACCCCACCAAAGTCCCCCCCCCACACCTCCCTAAGTACCACACTAAGTACCCCCTTAAGTAACCCCCCCCAACCACGCCCCAAGACACTCCTAAGTATCCCTCCAAGACCCCCCTAAGTACCACCCTAAGTACCCCCCCCCCCCAAGACCCCCCTAAGTACCCCCCCAAGACCCCCCTAAGTATACCCCTAAGTACCCCCCCCCCCCAAGACCCCCCTAAGTACCACCCTAAGTACCCCCCCTAAGTACCCCCCTTAGTTCCCCACCAAGACCCCCCTAAGCACCCCCCTAAGTACCCCTCTCAGACCCCCCTAAGTACCACCCTAAGTACCCCCCCAAGACCCCCCTAAGTACCCACCTAAGTACCCCCCCCAAGACCATCCTAAGTACCCCCCCAAGACCCCCCCTAAGTACCCCCCCTAAGAACCCCCCCAAGACCCCCCTAAGTACCCCCCTAAAGTACCCTCCTAAGTACCCCCCCAAGAACCCCCCAAAGTACCCCCCTAAGTACCCCACCCAAGTCCCCCCCAGACCCCCCTAAGTACCCCCCCCAAGACCCCCCTAAGTATCCACCTAATTACCCCCCAAGACCCCCCTAAGTTCCACCCTAAGTACCCCCCTAAGTACCTCCCTAAGTACCCCCTTAAGTACCCTCATAAATACCCCGCTAAGTAGCCCCCCAAGACCCCCCTAAGTACCACCTAAGTACCCCCCCCCCCCAAGACCCTCCTAAGTACCCCCCTAAGAACCCCCACAAGACCCCCTAAGTACCCCCCTAAAGTACCCTCCTAAGTACACCCCCAAGAACCCCCTAAAGTACCCCCCTAAGTACCCCCCCTAAATTACCCTCCTAAATACCCCCCCAAGAACCCCCCAAAGTACCCCCCTAAGTACACCCCACACAAGTCCCCCCCCAAGACCCCCCTAAGTACCCCCATAAGTACCCCCCCCCCCAAGACCCCCCTAAGTACCCACCTAATTACCCCCCAAAAACCCCCTAAGTTCCACCCTAAGTACCCCCCTAAGTACCTCCCTAAGTACCCCCCTTAAGTACCCTCATAAATACCCCCGCTAAGTAGCCCCCCAAGACCCCCCTAAGTACCCCCTAAGTACCCCCCCCCCCAAGACCCTCCTAAGTACCCCCCTAAGAACCCCCACAAGACCCCCTAAGTACCCCCCTAAAGTACCCTCCTAAGTACACCCCCCAAGAACCCCCTAAAGTACCCCCCTAAGTACCCCCCTAAAGTACCCTCCTAAGTACCCCCCACAAGAACCACCCAAAGTACCCCCCTAAGAACCCCCCCCAAGACCCCCCTAAGTACCCCCCCTCAGTACCCCCCTAAAGTACCCTCCTTAGTACCCCCCCCCCCAAGAACCCCCCAAAGTACCCCCCTAAGTACCCCACCCAAGTCCCCCCCAGCTCCCCTAAGTACCCCCCCCCCCAAGACCCCCCTAAGTAGTCACCTAATTACCCCCCAAGAACCCCCTAAGTACCCCCATAAGTACCCCCCTGATACCCCCCCCCAAGACCCCCCTAAGTACCCCCTAAGTACCCCCCCCAAAACCTCCGAAGTACCCCCTTAAGTACCCCCCTAAGTACCCCTCAATGTAACCCCCCCAAGACCCCCTAAGTACCCTTCTAAGTAACCCCCAAAATACCACCCCCCCAAGACCCCCCTAGGAACCCCCCAAGACCCCACTAAGTACCCCCCTAAGTACCCCCCCAAGACCCCCCTACGTACCTTCCTAAGTACCCCCCCCTAGACCCCCCTAAGTAACCCCCTAAGTACCCCCCCCCCCCCAACCATCCCCCAAAACCCCCCTAAGTACCCCCCCAAGTACCCCCATAAGTACCCCCCTTAGTACCCCCCCTAAGTACCCCCCCCAAGACCCCCCTAAGTACACCCTAAGTACCCCCCCCCAAAGTCCCCACCCAAAGTCCCCCCCCCAAAGTCCCCCCCCCAAGACCCCGTTAAGTTCCACCCTAAGTACCCACCCAAGACCCCCCTAAGTACCCCCCTAAGTATCCCCCCAAGACCCCCCCTAAGTACCCACCTAAGTACCCCCCCAAGACCCCCCTAAGTACCCCCCTAAGTACCCCCCCCCCCCAAGACCCCCCTAAGTACCCCCCCCCCTAAGAACCCCCCCAAGACCCCCCTAAGTACCCCCCTAAGAACCCCCCCAAGACCCCCCTAAGTACCCCCCCTAAAGTACCCTCCTAAGTACCCCCCCAAGAACCCCCAAAGTACCCCCCTAAGTACCCCACCCAAGTCCCCCCCAGACCCCCCTAAGTACCCACCTAATTACCCCCCCAAGACCCCCCTAAGTTCCACCCTAAGTACCCCCCCTAAGTACCTCCCTAAGTACCCCCCTTAAGTACCCTCATAAATACCCCGCTAAGTAGCCCCCCAAGACCCCCCTAAGTACCCCCCCTAAGTACCCCCCCCCCCCCCAAGACCCCCCTAAGTACCCCCCAAAGAACCCCCACAAGACCCCCTAAGTACCCCCCTAAAGTACCCTCCTAAGTACACCCCCCAAGAACCCCCTAAAGTACCCCTCTAAGTACCCCTCTAAGTACCCCCCTAAAGTACCCTCCTAAGTACCCCCCACAAGAACCACCCAAAGTACCCCCCCTAAGAAACCCCCCCAAGACCCCCCTAAGTACCCCCCCTCAGTACCCCCCTAAAGTACCCTCCTTAGTACCCCCCCCAAGAACCCCCCAAAGTACCCCCCCTAAGTACCCCACCCAAGTCCCCCCCCAGACCCCCCTAAGTACCCCACCCAAGTCCCCCCCCAGACCCCACTAAGTACCCCCCCCCAAGACCCCCCGAAGTACCACCCTAAGTACACCCCCCCCAAGTCCCCCCCCAAGAACCCCCTAAGTACCCCCTAAGTACCCCCCCCAAAACCCCCGAAGTACCCCCTTAAGTACCCCCCTAAGTACCCCCTTAAGTACCCCCCTAAGTACCCCCCCTAAGTACCCCCCCAAGACCCCCCTACGTACCTTCCTAAGTACCCCCCCCTAGACCCCCCTAAGTAACCCCCTAAGTACCCCCCCCCCCAACCATCCCCCAAAACCCCCCTAAGTACCCCCCTAAGTAACCCCTAAGTACCCCCCCAAGACCCCCTAAGTACCCTCCTAAGAACCCCCCCAATAACCCCCTAAAGTACCCCCCCTAAGTACCCCACAAAGAACCCCGTAGTACCCCCCTAAGTACCCCCCCCCAAGAACCCCCCAAAGTACCCCCCCAAGACCCCCCTAAGTACCCACCTAAGTACCCCCCCAAGACCCCCCTAAGTACCCCCCTAAGTACCCCCCCCCCCCAAGACCCCCCTAAGTACCCCCCTAAGAACCCCCCCAAGACCCCCCTAAGTATCCCCCTAAAGTACCCTCCTAAGTACCCCCCCAAGAACCCCCCAAAGTACCCCCCCTAAGTACCCCACCCAAGTCCCCCCCAGACCCCCCTAAGTACCCCCCCCGCAAGACCACCCTAAGTACCCACCTAATTACCCCCCCAAGACCCCCCTAAGTTCCACCCTAAGTACCCCCCTAAGTACCTCCCTAAGTACCACTTTAAGTACCCTCATAAATACCCGGCTAAGTAGCCCCCCAAGACCCCCCTAAGTACCCCCCAAAGAACCCCCACAAGACCCCCTAAGTACCCCCCTAAAGTACCCTCCTAAGTACACCCCCAAGAACCCCCTAAAGTACCCCTCTAAGTACCCCCCTAAAGTACCCTCCTAAGTACCCCCACAAGAACCACCCAAAGTACCCCCCCTAAGAACCCCCCCAAGACCCCCCTAAGTACCCCCCCTCAGTACCCCCCTAAAGTACCCCCCTAAGTACCCCCCCAAGACCCCCCTACGTACCTTCCTAAGTACCCCCCCTAGACCCCCCTAAGTAACCCCCTAAGTACCCCCCCCCCCCAACCATCCCCCAAAACCCCCCCTAAGTACCCCCCCTAAGTAACCCCTAAGTACCCCCCCCAAGACCCCCTAAGTACCCTCCTAAGTA
The DNA here is from genome assembly GCF_024137725.1 of Prorops nasuta. Lineage (NCBI taxonomy): Eukaryota > Metazoa > Arthropoda > Insecta > Hymenoptera > Bethylidae > Prorops > Prorops nasuta. Next base: position 29,602 of record NW_027117074.1, on the reverse strand, counting down.
CCCCCCCAATAACCCCCTAAAGTACCCCCCTAAGTACCCCACAAAGAACACCGTAGTACCCCCCTAAGTACCCCCCCAAGAACCCCCCAAAGTACCCCCCCAAGACCCCCCTAAGTACCCACCTAAGTACCCCCCCCAAGACCCCCCTAGGTACCCCCCCTAAGTACCCCCCCCCCCCAAGACCCCCCTAAGTACCCCCCCTAAGAACCCCCCCAAGACCCCCCTAAGTATCCCCCTAAAGTACCCTCCTAAGTACCCCCCCCAAGAACCCCCCAAAGTACCCCCCTAAGTACCCCACCCAAGTCCCCACCCTAAGTACCCCCCTAAGTACCTCCCTAAGTACCACTTTAAGTACCCTCATAAATACCCGGCTAAGTAGCCCCCCAAGACCCCCCTAAGTACCCCCCAAAGAACCCCCACAAGACCCCCTAAGTACCCCCCTAAAGTACCCTCCTAAGTACACCCCCAAGAACCCCCTAAAGTACCCCTCTAAGTACCCCCCTAAAGTACCCTCCTAAGTACCCCCCACAAGAACCACCCAAAGTACCACCCTAAGAACCCCCCCAAGACCCCCCTAAGTACCCCCCTCAGTACCCCCCTAAAGTACCCTCCTTAGTACCCCCCCCAAGAACCCCCCAAAGTACCCCCCTAAGTACCCCACCCAAGTCCCCCCCCAGACCCCCCTAAGTACCCCACCCAAGTCCCCCCCAGACCCCACTAAGTACCCCCCCAAGACCCCCCGAAGTACCACCCTAAGTACACCCCCCCCAAGTCCCCCCCAAGAACCCCCTAAGTACCCCTAAGTACCCCCCCAAAACCCCCGAAGTACCCCCTTAAGTACCCCCCCTAAGTACCCCCCCTAAGTACCCCCCCAAGACCCCCCTACGTACCTTCCTAAGTACCCCCCCCTAGACCCCCCTAAGTAACCCCCTAAGTACCCCCCCCCAACCATCCCCCAAAACCCCCCTAAGTACCCCCCTAAGTAACCCCTAAGTACCCCCCCAAGACCCCCTAAGTACCCCCCCTAAGTACCCCCCCAAGACCCCCCTACGTACCTTCCTAAATACCCCCCCCTAGACCCCCCTAAGTAACCCCCTAAGTACCCCCCCCCCCCCCAACCATCCCCCAAAACCCCCCTAAGTACCCCCCTAAGTAACCCCTAAGTACCCCCCCAAGACCCCCTAAGTACCCTCCTAAGTACCCCCCCCAATAACCCCCTAAAGTACCCCCCTAAGTACCCCACAAAGAACCCCGTAGTACCCCCCTAAGTACCCCCCCAAGAACCCACCAAAGTACCCCCCCAAGACCCCCCTAAGTACCCACCTAAGTACCCCCCCCAAGACCCCCCTAAGTACCCCCCTAAGTACCCCCCCCCCAAGACCCCCCTAAGTACCCCCCTAAGAACCCCCCCAAGACCCCCCTAAGTATCCCCCTAAAGTACCCTCCTAAGTACCCCCCCAAGAACCCCCCAAAGTACCCCCCTAAGTACCCCACCCAAGTCCCCCCAGACCCCCCTAAGTACCCCCCCCAAGACCACCCTAAGTACCCACCTAATTACCCCCCAAGACCCCCCTAAGTTCCACCCTAAGTACCCCCCTAAGTACCTCCCTAAGTACCCCTTTAAGTACCCTCATAAATACCCCGGCTAAGTAGCCCCCCAAGACCCCCCTAAGTACCCCCCTAAGAACCCCCACAAGACCCCCTAAGTACCCCCCTAAAGTACCCTCCTAAGTACACCCCCAAGAACCCCCTAAAGTACCCCCCTAAGTACCCCCACTAAAGTACCCTCCTAAGTACCCCCACAAGAACCACCCAAAGTACCCCCCTAAGAACCCCCCCAAGACCCCCCTAAGTACCCCCCTCAGTACCCCCCTAAAGTACCCTCCTTAGTACCCCCCCAAGAACCCCCCAAAGTACCCCCCTAAGTACCCCACCCAAGTCCCCCCAGCTCCCCTAAGTACCCCCCCCCCCCCCAAGACCCCCCTAAGTACCCACCTAATTACCCCCCAAGAACCCCCTAAGTACCCCCATAAGTACCCCCCTAATACTCCCCCCCCCAAGACCCCCATAAGTACCCCCTAAGTACCCCCCCAAAACCCCCGAAGTACCCCCTTAAGTACCCCCCTAAGTACCCCTCAATGTACCCCCCCAAGACCCCCTAAGTACCCTTCTAAGTAACCCCCATAAGTACCCCCCTTAGTACCCCCCTAAGTACCCCCCCAAGACCCCCCTAAGTACACCCTAAGTACCCCCCCCAAAGTCCCCCCCCAAAGTCCCCCCCCCAAGACCCCGTTAAGTTCCACCCTAAGTACCCACCCAAGACCCCCCTAAGTACCCCCCTAAGTACCCCCCTAAGTACCCCCCTAAGTATCCCCCCAAGACCCCCCCTAAGTTCCACCCTAAGTACCCCCCTAAGTACCTCCCTAAGTACCCCCTTAAGTACCCTCATAAATACCCCCGCTAAGTAGCCCCCCAAGACCCCCCTAAGTACCCCCCCCCCCCCAAGACCCCCCTAAGTACCCCCCTAAGAACCCCCACAAGACCCCCTAAGTACCCCCCTAAAGTACCCTCCTAAGTACACCCCTAAGAACCCCCCCCAAGACCCCCCTAAGTACCCCCCCCTCAGTACCCCCCTAAAGTACCCTCCTTAGTACCCCCCCCAAGAACCCCCCAAAGTACCCCCCCTAAGTACCCCACCCAAGTCCCCCCCCAGACCCCCTAAGTACCCCACCCAAGTCCCCCCCCAGACCCCCCTAAGTAACCCCCAAGACCCCCCAAAGTACCCCCCTAAGTACATCCCACCCAAGTCCCCCCCCAAGACCCCCCTAAGTACCCCCATAAGTACCCCCCCTTAGTACCCCCCCCCCCAAGACCCCCCTAAGTACCCACCTAAGTACCCCCCCAAGACCCCGAAGTACCCCCTTAAGTACCCCCCCTAAGTAGCCCTCAAAGTACCCCCCCAAGCCCCCTAAGTACCCTTCTAAGTCCCCCCCCAGACCCCACTAAGTACCCCCCCCAAGACCCCCCGAAGTACCACCCTAAGTACACCCCCCCCAAGTCCCCCCCCAAGAACCCCCTAAGTACCCCCTAAGTACCCCCCCAAAACCCCCGAAGTACCCCCTTAAGTACCCCCCTAAGTACCCCCCTAAGTACCCCCCCAAGACCCCCCCTACGTACCTTCCTAAGTACCCCCCCTAGACCCCCCCTAAGTAACCCCCTAAGTACCCCCCCCCCCAACCATCCCCCAAAACCCCCCTAAGTACCCCCCTAAGTAACCCCTAAGTACCCCCCCAAGACCCCCTAAGTACCCTCCTAAGTACCCCCCCAATAACCCCCTAAAGTACCCCCCTAAGTACCCCACAAAGAACCCCGTAGTACCCCCCTAAGTACCCCCCCAAGAACCCCCCAAAGTACCCCCCCAAGACCCCCCTAAGTACCCACCTAAGTACCCCCCCAAGACCCCCCTAAGTACCCCCCTAAGTACCCCCCCCCCCCCAAGACCCCCCTAAGTACCCCCCTAAGAACCCCCCCAAGACCCCCCTAAGTATCCCCCTAAAGTACCCTCCTAAGTACCCCCCCAAGAACCCCCCAAAGTACCCCCCTAAGTACCCCACCCAAGTCCCCCCCAGACCCCCCTAAGTACCCCCCCCAAGACCACCCTAAGTACCCACCTAATTACCCCCCAAGACCCCCCTAAGTTCCACCCTAAGTACCCCCCTAAGTACCTCCCTAAGTACCACTTTAAGTACCCTCATAAATACCCGGCTAAGTAGCCCCCCAAGACCCCCCTAAGTACCCCCCAAAGAACCCCCACAAGACCCCCTAAGTACCCCCCTAAAGTACCCTCCTAAGTACACCCCCAAGAACCCCCTAAAGTACCCCTCTAAGTACCCCCCTAAAGTACCCTCCTAAGTACCCCCCACAAGAACCACCCAAAGTACCCCCCTAAGAACCCCCCCAAGACCCCCCTAAGTACCCCCCTCAGTACCCCCCTAAAGTACCCCCCTAAGTACCCCCCCCAAGACCCCCCTACGTACCTTCCTAAGTACCCCCCCTAGACCCCCCTAAGTAACCCCCTAAGTACCCCCCCCCCCCAACCATCCCCCAAAACCCCCCTAAGTACCCCCCTAAGTAACCCCTAAGTACCCCCCCAAGACCCCCTAAGTACCCTCCTACTCCTAAGTACCCCCCCAATAACCCCCTAAAGTACCCCCCTAAGTACCCCACAAAGAACACCGTAGTACCCCCCTAAGTACCCCCCCAAGAACCCCCCAAAGTACCCCCCCAAGACCCCCCTAAGTACCCACCTAAGTACCCCCCCCAAGACCCCCCTAGGTACCCCCCTAAGTACCCCCCCCCCCCAAGCCCCCCCTAAGTACCCCCCTAAGAACCCCCCCAAGACCCCCCTAAGTATCCCCCTAAAGTACCCTCCTAAGTACCCCCCCCAAGAACCCCCCAAAGTACCCCCCTAAGTACCCCACCCAAGTCCCCCCCAGACCCCCCTAAGTACCCCCCCCAAGACCACCCTAAGTACCCACCTAATTACCCCCCAAGACCCCCCTAAGTTCCACCCTAAGTACCCCCCTAAGTACCTCCCTAAGTACCACTTTAAGTACCCTCATAAATACCCGGCTAAGTAGCCCCCCAAGACCCCCCTAAGTACCCCCCAAAGAACCCCACAAGACCCCCTAAGTACCCCCCTAAAGTACCCTCCTAAGTACACCCCCAAGAACCCCCTAAAGTACCCCTCTAAGTACCCCCCTAAAGTACCCTCCTAAGTACCCCCACAAGAACCACCCAAAGTACCACCCTAAGAACCCCCCCAAGACCCCCCTAAGTACCCCCCTCAGTACCCCCCTAAAGTACCCTCCTTAGTACCCCCCCCAAGAACCCCCCAAAGTACCCCCCTAAGTACCCCACCCAAGTCCCCCCCCAGACCCCCCTAAGTACCCCACCCAAGTCCCCCCCAGACCCCACTAAGTACCCCCCCAAGACCCCCCGAAGTACCACCCTAAGTACACCCCCCCCCAAGTCCCCCCCCAAGAACCCCCTAAGTACCCCCTAAGTACCCCCCCCAAAACCCCGAAGTACCCCCTTAAGTACCCCCCTAAGTACCCCCCCTAAGTACCCCCCCAAGACCCCCCTACGTACCTTCCTAAGTACCCCCCCCCCTAGACCCCCCTAAGTAACCCCCTAAGTACCCCCCCCCAACCATCCCCCAAAACCCCCCTAAGTACCCCCCCTAAGTAACCCCTAAGTACCCCCCCAAGACCCCCTAAGTACCCCCCTAAGTACCCCCCCAACACCCCCCTACGTACCTTCCTAAATACCCCCCCTAGACCCCCCTAAGTAACCCCCTAAGTACCCCCCCCCCCCAACCATCCCCCAAAACCCCCCTAAGTACCCCCCTAAGTAACCCCTAAGTACCCCCCCAAGACCCCCTAAGTACCCTCCTAAGTACCCCCCCCAATAACCCCCTAAAGTACCCCCCCTAAGTACCCCACAAAGAACCCCGTAGTACCCCCCTAAGTACCCCCCCAAGAACCCACCAAAGTACCCCCCCAAGACCCCCCTAAGTACCCACCTAAGTACCCCCCCAAGACCCCCCTAAGTACCCCCCTAAGTACCCCCCCCCCCCAAGACCCCCCTAAGTACCCCCCCTAAGAACCCCCCCAAGACCCCCCTAAGTATCCCCCTAAAGTACCCTCCTAAGTACCCCCCCCAAGAACCCCCCAAAGTACCCCCCTAAGTACCCCACCCAAGTCCCCCCAGACCCCCCTAAGTACCCCCCCCAAGACCACCCTAAGTACCCACCTAATTACCCCCAAGACCCCCCTAAGTTCCACCCTAAGTACCCCCCTAAGTACCTCCCTAAGTACCCCTTTAAGTACCCTCATAAATACCCGGCTAAGTAGCCCCCCCAAGACCCCCCTAAGTACCCCCCTAAGAACCCCCACAAGACCCCCTAAGTACCCCCCTAAAGTACCCTCCTAAGTACACCCCCCAAGAACCCCCTAAAGTACCCCCCTAAGTACCCCACTAAAGTACCCTCCTAAGTACCCCCACAAGAAGCCACCCAAAGTACCCCCCTAAGAACCCCCCCAAGACCCCCCTAAGTACCCCCCTCAGTACCCCCCTAAAGTACCCTCCTTAGTACCCCCCCAAGAACCCCCCAAAGTACCCCCCTAAGTACCCCACCCAAGTCCCCCCAGCTCCCCTAAGTACCCCCCCCCCCCCCAAGACCCCCCTAAGTACCCACCTAATTACCCCCCAAGAACCCCCTAAGTACCCCCATAAGTACCCCCCTAATACCCCCCCCCCCAAGACCCCCATAAGTACCCCCCCTAAGTACCCCCCCCAAAACCCCCGAAGTACCCCCCTTAAGTACCCCCCCTAAGTACCCCTCAATGTACCCCCCCCCAAGACCCCCTAAGTACCCTTCTAAGTAACCCCCCATAAGTACCCCCCTTAGTACCCCCCCTAAGTACCCCCCCAAGACCCCCCTAAGTACACCCTAAGTACCCCCCCCCAAAGTCCCCCCCCAAAGTCCCCCCCCCAAGACCCCGTTAAGTTCCACCCTAAGTACCCACCCAAGACCCCCCTAAGTACCCCCCTAAGTACCCCCCTAAGTACCCCCCTAAGTATCCCCCCAAGACCCCCCTAAGTTCCACCCTAAGTACCCCCCCTAAGTACCTCCCTAAGTACCCCTCTTAAGTACCCTCATAAATACCCCGCTAAGTAGCCCCCCAAGACCCCCCTAAGTACCCCCCCCCAAGACCCCCTAAGTACCCCCCTAAGAACCCCCACAAGACCCCCTAAGTACCCCCCTAAAGTACCCTCCTAAGTACACCCCTAAGAACCCCCCCAAGACCCCCCTAAGTACCCCCCTCAGTACCCCCCTAAAGTACCCTCCTTAGTACCCCCCCCCAAGAACCCCCAAAGTACCCCCCCTAAGTACCCCACCCAAGTCCCCCCCCAGACCCCCCTAAGTACCCCACCCAAGTCCCCCCCCAGACCCCCCTAAGTAACCCCCAAGACCCCCAAAGTACCCCCCTAAGTACATCCCACCCAAGTCCCCCCCCAAGACCCCCCTAAGTACCCCCATAAGTACCCCCCTTAGTACCCCCCCCCCCAAGACCCCCCTAAGTACCCACCTAAGTACCCCCCCAAGACCCCGAAGTACCCCCTTAAGTACCCCCCTAAGTAGCCCTCAAAGTACCCCCCCCAAGCCCCCTAAGTACCCTTCTAAGTACCCCCCTAAATACCACCCCCCAAGACCCCCCTAAGAACCCCCCAAGACCCCACTAAGTACCCCCTTAAGTACCCCCCCAAGACCCCCCTACGTACCTTCCTAAGTACCCCCCCTAGACCCCCCTAAGTAACCCCCTAAGTACCCCCCCCCCCCAACCATCCCCTAAACCCTCCTAAGTACCCCCCTAAGTAACCCCTAAGTACCCACCCAAAGACCCTCCGAAGTACCACCCTAAGTACCCCCCCCCAAGTCCCCCCCCAAGACCCCCTTTTGTACCCCCCCAAAGACCCCCCTAAGTACCCACATAAGTACCCCCCCCCAAGACCCCGAAGTACCCCCTTAAGTACCCCCCTAAGTAGCCCTCAAAGTACCCCCCCTTGCCCCCTAAGTACCCTTCTAAGTACCCCCCTAAATACCACCCCCCAAGACCCCCCTAAGAAACCCCCAAGACCCCACTAAGTACCCCCCTAAGTACCCCCCCAAGACCCCCCTACGTACCTTCCTAAGTACCCCCCCCTAGACCCCCCTAAGTAACCCCCTAAGTACCCCCCCCAAGCCCCCCTACGTACCAACCTAAGTACCCCCCCTAAACCCCCGTAAGTACCCCCCTAAGTACCAACCCAAGACCCCCCTAAGTACCACCCTAAATACCCCCCCCCCCCAAGACCCCCTAAGTACCGCCCTAAGTACCCCCCCTAAGTACCCCCCCTAAGTACACCCCTAAGTACCACACCCAAGTCCCCCCTAAGTACCCCCCTAAGTACTCCACCAGGACCTCCCCAAGACCCTCCTAAGTACCCCCCCCTAAGTACCCCCCCCCCCCAAGTCCCACCCCAAGACCCCCCTAAGTATCCCCATAAGTTCCCCCCCTCAAAGACCCCCCTATGTACCCCCCAAGACCCCCTAAGTACCCCCCTATGTACCCCCCCAAGCCCCCCTACGTACCAACCTAAGTACCCCCCCCAAGACCTGCCTAAGTATCCCCCTAAGTACCACCCCAAGACCCCCCTAAGTACCCCCCTAAGTACCCCCCCCCCCCCCGAAGCATCCCCCAAGACCCCCTAAGTACCACCATTAGTACCCCCCTAAGTACCCCCCTAAGTACTCCCCCCCCAAGTCCCATCCCAAGACCCCCCTAAGTACCCCCCCAAAGTACCACCATAAGTTCCCCCCCTCCAAGACCCCCCTATGTACTCCCCCAAGACCCCCTAATTACATCCCTAAGTACCCCCCCAAGCCCCCCTACGTACCAACCTAAGTACCCCCCCCAAGCCCCCCTACGTACCAACCTAAGTACCCCCCCAAGGCCCCCCTAAGTACCTCCCCTAAGTACCCCCCCCAAGACCCCCCTAAGTACCCCCCATAAGTACCCCCCCTTAGTACCCCCCTAAGTACCCCCCCCCCCAAAGACCCCCCTAAGTACCTCCCTAAGTACCATCCAGAAGTCCCCCCACCCCAAGACCCCCCTAAGTACCACCCTAAGTTCCCCCCCAAGACCCCCCTAAGTACCCCCCTAAGTATCCCCCCAAGACCCCCTAAGTACCCCCCTAAAGTACCCTCCTAAGTACCCCCCCAAGAACCCCCTAAAGTACCGCCCTAAGTACCCCACCAAAGTCCCCACCCCCCACACCCCCCTAAGTACCACACTAAGTACCCCCTTAAGTAACCCCCCCAACCACCCCCCAAGACACCATAAGTATCCCTCCAAGACCCCCCTAAGTACCAACCCTAAGTACCCCCCCCCCCCCAAGACCCCCCTAAGTACCCCCCCCAAGACCCCCCTAAGTATACCCCTAAGTACTCCCCACCCCAAGACCCCCTAAGTACCGCCCTAAGTACCCCCCCTAAGTACCCCCCTTAGTTCCCCACCAAGACCCCCCTAAGTACCCCCCTAAGTACCACTCCCAGACCCCCCTAAGTACCACCCTAAGTACCCCCCCCAAGACCCCCCTAAGTACCCACCTAAGTACCCCCCCAAGACCCCCCTAAGTACCCCCCTAAGTACCCCCCTAAGAACCCCCCCAAGACCCCCCCTAAGTACCCCCCTAAAGTACTCTCCTAAGTACCCCCCCCAAGAACCCCCCAAAGTACCCCCCTAAGTACCCCAACCAAGTCCCCCCCCAGACCCCCCTAAGTACCCCCCCCCCCAAGACCCCCCTAAGTTCCACCATAAGTACCCCCCTAAGTACCTCCCTAAGTACCCCCCTTAAGTACCCTCATAAATACCCCGCTAAGTAGCCCCCCAAGACCCCCCTAAGTACCCCCCTAAGTACCCCTCCCAGACCCCCCTAAGTACCACCCTAAGTACCCCCCCCAAGACCCCCCCCCAAGACCCCCCTAAGTATCCCCCTAAAGTACCCTCCTAAGTACACCCCCAAGTACCCCTTAAAGTACCCCCCTAAGTACCCCCCTAAAGTACCCTCCTAAGTACCCCCCACAAGAACCACCCAAAGTACCCCCCTAAGAACCCCCCCAAGACCCCCCTAAGTACCCCCCTCAGTACCCCCCTAAAGTACCCTCCTTAGTACCCCCCCAAGAACCCCCTAAAGTACCCCCCTAAGTACCCCCCCTAAAGTACCCTCCTAAGTACCCCCCACAAGAACCACCCAAAGTACCCCCCCTAAGAACCCCCCCAAGACCCCCCTAAGTACCCCCCTCAGTACCCCCCTAAAGAACCCTCCTTAGTACCCCCCCCAAGACCCCCCGAAGTACCACCCTAAGTACACCCCCCCCCCAAGTCTCCCCCCAAGAACCCCCTAAGTACCCCCCTAAGTACCCCCCCAAAACCCCCGAAGTACCCCCTTAAGTACCCCCCTAAGTACCCCTCAATGTACCCCCCCAAGACCCCGTAAGTACCCTTCTAAGTACCCCCCTAAATACCACCCCCCCAAGTCCCCCTAGGAACCCCCCAAGACCCCACTAAGTACCCCCCTAAGTACCCCCCCCAAGACCCCCCTACGTACCTTCCTAAGTACCCCCCCCTAGACCCCCCTAAGTACCCACCTAAGTACCCCCCCAAGACCCCCCTAAGTACCCCCCCTAAGTACCCCCCTAAGTAACCCCTAAGTACCCCCCCAAGACCCCCCAAAGTACCCCCCATAAGTACCCCCCTTAGTACCCCCCTAAGTACCCCCCCAAGACCCCCCTAAGTACACCCTAAGTACCCCCCCAAAGTCCCCCCACCAAAGTCCCACCCCCCAAGACCCCCTTAAGTACCGCCCTAAGTACCCCCCCTAAGTATCCCCCAAAGTACACCCCTAAGTACCACACCCAAGTCCCCCCTAAGTACCCCCCTAAGTACTCCACCAGGACCTCCCCAAGACACTCCTAAGTACCCCCCTAAGTACCCCCCCCCCCAAGTCCCACCCCAAGACCCCCCTAAGTACCCCCATAAGTTCCCCCCCTCAAAGACCCCCCTATGTACCCCCCCCAAGACCCCCTAAGTACTCCCCTATGTACCCCCCCAAGCCCCCCTACGTACCAACCTAAGTACCCCCCCAAGACCTGCCTAAGTATCCCCCTAAGTACCACCCCAAGACCCCCCTAAGTACCCCCCTAAGTACCCCCCCCCCCCCCCGAAGCATCCCCCAAGACCCCCTAAGTACCACCATTAGTACCCCCCTAAGTACCCCCCTAAGTACTCCCCCCCCAAGTCCCATCCCAAGACCCCCCTAAGTACCGCCCTAAGTACCCCCCCTAAGTACCCCCCCTTAGTTCCCCACCAAGACCCCCCTAAGTACCCCCCTAAGTTCCCTCCCAGATCCCATTAAGTACCACCCTAAGTACCCCCCTCAAGACCCCCCGAAGTACCCACCTAAGTACCCCCCCCCCAAGACCCCCCTAAGTACCCCCCTAAGTACCCCCCCCCCCAAGACCCCCCTAAGTACCCCCCTAAGAACCCACCCAAGACCCCCCTAAGTACCCCCCTAAAGTACCCTCCTAAGTACCCCCCCAAGAACCCCCCAATGTACCCCCCTAAGTACCCCACCCATGTCCCCCCCAGAACCCCCCTAAGTTCCCCCCCCCCAAGACCCCCCTAAGTACCCACCTAATTACCCCCCCAAGACCCCCCTAAGTTCCACCATAAGTAACCCCCTAAGTACCTCCCTAAGTACCCCCTTAAGTACCCTCATAAATACCCCGCTAAGTAGCCCCCCAAGACCCCCCTAAGTACCCCCCTAAGTACCCCCCCCCCCCCCCCCAAGACCCCCCTAAGTACCCCCCCTAAGAACCCCCACAAGACTCCCTAAGTACCCCCCTAAAGTACCCTCCTAAGTACCCCCCCCAAGAACCCCCTAAAGTACCCCCCTAAGTACCCCCCCTAAAGTACCCTCCTAAGTACCCCCACAAGAACCACCCAAAGTATCCCCCTAAGAACACCCCCAAGACCCCCCTAAGTACCCCCCTCAGTACCCCCCTAAAGTACCCTCCTTAGTACCCCCCCCAAGAACCCCCCAAAGTACCCCCCTAAGTACCCCACCCAAATCCCCCCCCCCAGACCCCCCTAAGTACCCCCCCAAGACCCCCCGAAGTACCACCCTAAGTACACCCCCCCCAAGTCCCCCCCCCCCAAGAACCCCCTAAGTACCCCCATAAGTATCCCCCTTAGTACCCCCCCCCCAAGACCCCCCTAAGTACCCCCCTAAGTACCCCCCCAAAACCCCCGAAGTACCCACTTAAGTACCCCCCTAAGTACCCCTCAATGTACCCCCCTAAGTACCCCTCAATGTACCCCCCCAAGACCCCCTAAGTATCCTTCTAAGTACCCCCCCTAAATACCACCCCCCCCAAGACCCCCCTAGGAACCCCCCAAGACCCCCTAAGTACCCCCCCTCAGTACCCCCCTAAAGTACCCTCCTTAGTACCCCCCCAAGAACCCCCCAAAGTACTCCCCTAAGTACCCCACCCAAATCCCCCCCCCCAGACCCCCCTAAGTACCCCCCCCAAGACCCCCCGAAGTACCACCCTAAGTACACCCCCCCCAAGTCCCCCCCCAAGAACCCCCTAAGTACCCCCATAAGTACCCCCCTTAGTACCCCCCCCCCAAGACCCCCCTAAGTACCCCCCCTAAGTACCCCCCCAAAACCCCCGAAGTACCCCCTTAAGTACCCCCCTAAGTACCCCTCAATGTACCCCCCCTAAGTACCCCTCAATGTACCTCCCCAAGACCCCCTAAGTACCCTTCTAAGTACCCCCCCTAAATACCACCCCCCCCAAGACCCCCTTAGGAACCCCCCAAGACCCCCTTAGGAACCTCCCAAGACCCCAATAAGTACCCCCCCTAAGTACCCCCCCCAAGACCCCCCTACGTACCTTCCTAAGTACCCCCCCCTAGACCCCCCTAAGTAACCCCCTAAGTACCCCCCCAAGCTCCCCTACGTACCAACCTAAGTACCCCCCCCAAGACCTGCCTAAGTATCCCCCTAAGTACCACCCCAAGACCCCCCTAAGTACCCCCCTAAGTACCCCCCCCCCCCGAAGCATCCCCCAAGACCCCCTAAGTACCACCATTAGTACCCCCCTAAGTACCCCCCTAAGTACTCCCCCCCCAAGTCCCATCCCAAGACCCCCCTAAGTACCGCCCTAAGTACCCCCCCTAAGTACCCCCCTTAGTTCCCCACCAAGACCCCCCTAAGTACCCCCCCTAAGTTCCCTCCCAGATCCCATTAAGTACCACCCTAAGTACCCCCCCAAGACCCCCCGAAGTACCCACCTAAGTACCCCCCCCCAAGACCCCCCTAAGTACCCCCCTAAGTACCCCCCCCCAAGACCCCCCTAAGTACCCCCCTAAGAACCCACCCAAGACCCCCCTAAGTACCCCCCTAAAGTACCCTCCTAAGTACCCCCCCAAGAACCCCCCAATGTACCCCCCTAAGTACCCCACCCATGTCCCCCCCAGAACCCCCCTAAGTACCCCCACCCCCCAAGACCCCCCTAAGTACCCACCTAATTACCCCCCCAAGACCCCCCTAAGTTCCACCATAAGTAACCCCCTAAGTACCTCCCTAAGTACCCCCTTAAGTACCCTCATAAATACCCCGCTAAGTAGCCCCCCAAGACCCCCCTAAGTACCCCCCTAAGTACCCCCCCCCCCCCCCCAAGACCCCCCCTAAGTACCCCCCTAAGAACCCCCACAAGACTCCCTAAGTACCCCCCTAAAGTACCCTCCTAAGTACCCCCCACAAGAACCACCCAAAGTATCCCCCTAAGAACACCCCCAAGACCCCCCTAAGTACCCCCCTCAGTACCCCCCTAAAGTACCCTCCTTAGTACCCCCCCCAAGAACCCCTTAAAGTACCCCCCTAAGTACCCCACCCAAATCCCCCCCCCAGACCCCCCTAAGTACCCACCCCAAGACCCCCCGAAGTACCACCCTAAGTACACCCCCCCCAAGTCCCCCCCCCAAGAACCCCCTAAGTACCCCCATAAGTACCCCCCTTAGTACCCCCCCCCCCAAGACCCCCCTAAGTACCCCCCTAAGTACCCCCCCAAAACCCCCGAAGTACCCCCTTAAGTACCCCCCTAAGTACCCCTCAATGTACCCCCCCAAGACCCCCTAAGTACCCTTCTAAGTACCCCCCTAAATACCACCCCCCCAAGACCCCCCTAGGAACCCCCCAAGACCCCCTAAGTACCCCCCTCAGTACCCCCCTAAAGTACCCTCCTTAGTACCCCCCCAAGAACCCCCCAAAGTACTCCCCTAAGTACCCCCACCCAAATCCCCCCCCCCAGACCCCCCTAAGTACCCCCCCAAGACCCCCCGAAGTACCACCCTAAGTACACCCCCCCCAAGTCCCCCCCCAAGAACCCCCTAAGTACCCCCATAAGTACCCCCCTTAGTACCCCCCCCCAAGACCCCCCTAAGTACCCCCCTAAGTACCCCCCCCCCAAAACCCCCGAAGTACCCCCTTAAGTACCCCCCTAAGTACCCCTCAATGTACCTCCCAAGACCCCCTAAGTACCCTTCTAAGTACCCCCCTAAATACCACCCCCCGAAGACCCCCTTAGGAACCCCCCAAGACCCCCTTAGGAACCTCCCAAGACCCCCAATAAGTACCCCCCCTAAGTACCCCCCCAAGACCCCCCTACGTACCTTCCTAAGTACCCCCCCCTAGACCCCCCTAAGTAACCCCCTAAGTACCCCCCCCCCCCAACCATCCCCCAAAACCCCCCTACGTACCCCCCTAAGTCCCCCCCCCCAACCACCCCCCAAGACCCCCTTAAGTACCACCCCAAGACCCCCTTAAGTACCCCCCCAAGACCCCCCTAAGGACCACCCTAAATACCCCCCCCCCCCCAAGACCCCCTAAGTACCGCCTAAGTACACCCCTAAGTACCACACCCAAGTCCCCCCTAAGTACCCCCCTAAGTACTCCACCAGGACATCCCCAAGACCCTCCTAAGTACCCCCCCCCCCAAGTCCCACCCCAAGACCCCCCTAAGTACCCCCATAAGTTCCCCCCCTCAAAGACCCCCCTATGTACCCCCCCCAAGACCACCTAAGTACCCCCCTATGTACCCCCCCAAGCCCCCCTACGTACCAACCTAAGTACCCCCCCAAGACCTGTCTAAGTATCCCCCTAAGTACCACCCCAAGACCCCCCTAAGTACCCCCCTAAGTACCCCCCCCCCCCCAAGAATCCCCCAAGACCCCCTAAGTACCACCATTAGTACCCCCCTAAGTAGCCCCATAAGTTCCCCCCCTCCAAGACCCCCCTATGTACTCCCCCAAGACCCCCTAATTACATCCCTAAGTACCCCCCAAGCCCCCCCTACGGACCAACCTAAGTACCCCCCCAAGCCCCCCTACGTACCAACCTAAGTACCCCCCCCAAGGCCCCCCTAAGTACCCCCCTAAGTACCCCCCCAAGACCCCCCTAAGTACCCCCATAAGTACCCCCCTTAGTACCCCCCCTAAATACCCCCCCCAAAGACCCCCCTAAGTATCTCCCTAAGTACCACCCAGAAGTCCCCCCACCCCAAGACCCCCCCTAAGTACCACCCTAAGTTCCCCCCCAAGACCCCCCTAAGTACCCCCCCTAAGTACCTTCCCAAGACCACCCTAAGTACCCCCCCCAAGAACCCCCCTAAGTACCCCCCCTAAGTACCCCCACAAAGTCCCCCCCCCCAAGACCCCCCTAAGTACCCCCTCCCCAAGGACCACCCTAAGTACCTCCCTAAGTACCCCCCCCCCCGAAGACCTCCCTAAGAACCCCCCCAAGACCCCCCTAAGAACCCCCCTAAGTACCCCCCCAAGACCCCCCTAAGTACCCCCCCCCCCCAAGACCACCCTAAGTCCCCCCCTAAGTACCCCACCAAGACCCCCCTAAGTATCTCCCTAAGTACCACCCAGAAGTCCCCCCACCCCAAGACCCCCCTAAGTACCACCCTAAGTTCCCCCCCAAGACCCACCTAAGTACCCCCCCTAAGTACCCTTCCCAAGGACCCCCCTAAGTACCCCCCCCCCCCCGCCCAAGACCACCCTAAGTACCCCCCTAAGTACCCCCCCAAGACCCCCCTAAGTACCCCCCTAAAGTACCCTCCTAAGTACCCCCCCCAAGAACCCCCCAAAGTACCCCCCTAAGTACCCCACCCAAGTCCCACCCCAGATCCCCCTAAGTACCCCCCTAAGTACCCCCACAAGATCCCCTAAGTACCCCCTTAAGTAACCCCTCCAACCACCCGCCAAGACACCCCTAAGTACCCCCCCTAATTAACCCCTAAGTACCCCCCCAAGAACCCGCGAAGTACCACCCTAAGTACACCCCCCCAAGACCCCCCTAAGTACCCCCCTAAGTACCACACAAAGAACCCCGTAATACCCCCCTAAGTACCCCCCCAAGACCCCCTAAGTACCCCCCTAAATACCACCCACCCAAGACCCCCCTAAGAACCCCCCAAGGCCCCACTAAGTACCCCCCTAAGAACCCCCCCCAAGACCCCCCTACGTACCCCCCTAAGTCCCCCCCCAGACCCCCCTAAGTACCCCCCTAAGCACCCCCACAAGATCCCCTAAGTACCCCCTTAAGTAACCCCCCCAACCACCCCCCAAGACACCCCTAAGTACCCCCCTAATTAACCCCTAATTACCCCCCTAATTAACCCCTAAGTACCCCCCCAAGACCCCGCGAAGTACCACCCTAAGTAAACCCCCCCAAGACCCCCCTAAGTACCCCCCCTAAGTACCCCACAAAGAACCCCGTAGTACCCCCCTAAGTACCCCCCCAAGAACCCACCAAAGTACCCCCCCTAAGAACCCCCCTAAGTACCCCCCCCCCCAAGACCCCCTAAGTACCGCCCTAAGTACCCCCCCTAAGTACCCCCCCCCCCAAGACCCCCTAAGTACCCCCCCAAGACCCCCCTAAGTACCCCCCTCAGTTCCCCCTAAAGTACCATCCTAAGTACCCCCCCAAGAACCCCCCAAAGTACACCCCTAAGTACACCCCACCCAAGTCCCCCCCCAAGACCCCCCCTAAGTACCCCCATAAGTACCCCCCTTAGTACCACCCCCCCCAAGACCCCCCAAAGTACCCACCTAAGTACCCCCCAAGACCCCCGAAGTACCCCCTTAAGTACCACCCTAAGTAGCCCTCAAAGTACCCCCCCAAGCCCCCTAAGTACCCTTCTAAGTACCCCCCTAAATACCACCCCCAAAGACCCCCCTAAGAACCCCCCAAGACCCCACTAAGTACCCCCCTAAGTACCCCCCCAAGACCCCCCTACGTACCTTCCTAAGTACCCCCCCTAGACCCCCCTAAGTAACCCCCTAAGTACCCCCACCCCCCTCAACCATCCCCTAAACCCTCCTAAGTACCCCCCTAAGTAACCCCTAAGAACCCCCTTAAAGACCCTCCGAAGTACCACCCTAAGTACCCCCCCCCAAGTCCCCCCCAAGACCCCCTTAAGAACCCCCCCAAGACCCCCTAAGTACCCCCCTAAGTGCCTCACCAAGACCCACCTAAGTACAGTTTTGGCCATTAATCTTGCGTCGCGGCAAGGGGAAGCTAGAAACAGAGGGGCGAGGGGATTTCTAGGGAGTTTGTCCGTAGCTGTCAAATGGCGCGATTAACCCTTAATTTTGTATCATCAACAAAAATAATATTTTCGGAAAACGATTGTGGAAAAGAAGGAAGGATTTTAATAAATAACAGAGAAGACAAAATATATCAGATGAGTATAAATTAATAACAAAAAATGAAAATTATTGTGAATTTATAAGGAAATATACTTTGTGGTTATTTTATTTCTGTTACAGGCTAAATCCTATTCTTCATGAGTTTAAATCACTGGAAAAAAATACTTAAAGACTAATAAATGAAAAAGGACTGATTTATAAAGCATTTCTGTGTGGCCCAGTCATTTGTATAATTGTGACATAATGTTGTAATAGTGAATGTGTCAGCGATTACTGTGTATACAAAGAAATTTTATTACAAAATAATAATAATGTATGATAATGTTTTTATTCCTATTATTATAAATTAAAGCTAGTTCAATTAAAATTTATTATTTTAATTTTTTCCTTAACCACACACAAATTCTATACATACATTGTAATTACATATTCTTGTAGAATCTATCTTTAAGCTATCCTAACAAAATTGTAACTATTTTAAACCTACATGTCATAACTATTTGCTTCAATGATTTTTATTATTCAATGTCAGACAAAATGCGTAGAGGTTCTGCAAATTTCTTATGAGTGCATCACAGCCTTCGACAAATTACCTTGTATGATATTTTTATGCCTCCTTTGCACTATTTTTCTTCTAGTCTATAACATATAACAATAATTTTATTATCATTTTTAAATACACGCAGATAAGATGATTATGCTGATATTGTAATTAATTTTATAAATATTGGAATGATTGTTAAACCATTGTCTTATTAAATTTGAAAATTGGGCATTTGAATGATGCTATTTAAATTAGGCCTCTCTTCTGTGAGATATGCTCTCATAATCCTTAGATAGATAAAGTTCCTTAAGAGTTATGTGTATAATACTGAGTTCATCTTATTTTTTAGCTTCAAGTAGTTTTCCAGCTATGTGTTTGAATATACAATTTGAATATAGAATACTCTTATTTCCTTACTCTTATTATAATGTTGTCAGGAATGATAGAGAGATATATCAATCATCTGAAAATGATAGGATATACACATGGCGACTGGATAAATTAAGGTTTTATAACAGATAAGTTTCATGAACAAATAGAAATAATAAAATAAGTATTGCATATTGGGAATGGATATCCAAATATGTAGCTGGAAAATATAATTTGAAGATGAAAACAAGATGAACTCAGCAGTACATATAAACGTATTGGTCGACAATATCCTCTCAAATGGAAGGGAAAGATATCATGTGGATGAGGTGCCAAACATATTTAGGTACAATAAGTCCAGTGTCCAATCTTCAAATTTAATACAGTAATAGTTTACCAATCATCCTAATTATTATAGAAACAATTAGACAGTATAATAAGCATATCTGAGCATATTTGAAAATATCTAGAGAATTATTGGTATATGTGTTGACAACTAGAAGGAACAATCAAGGCAAATAAATGTCATACGAGATGTGGAAGCATGTGACTGATCAATAAGAAATTAGCAGAACCTCTATGCAATTTGTCTCACATTCAATAATAAAAATCATTGAAGTAAATATAGTTGTCACCTGCAGATTTTAAATAGTTGCAATTTAGTTAGAGTAGCTTAAAGATAGGTTCTACAAGAATATGTAATTACTATGTACGTATAGAATTTGTGTGTGGTTAAGGAAAAAATTAAAATAATAAATTTTAATTGAACTAGCTTTAATTTATAATAATAGGAATAAAAACATTATCATACATTATTATTATTTTGTAATAAGATTTCTTTGTATACACAGTAATCGCTGACACATTCACTATTACAACATTATGTCACAATTATACAAATGACTGGGCCACACAGAAATGCTTTATAAATCAGTCCTTTTTCATTCATTGGTCTTTAAGTATTTCTTTCCTGTGATTTAAACTCATGAAGAATAGGATTTAGCCTGTAACAGAAATAAAATAATCACAAAGTTTATTTTCTTAAAAATTCACAATAATTTGCATTTTTCTTATTAATTTATACTCATCTGATATATTTTGTCTTCTCTGTTATTTATTAAAATCCTTCCTTCTTTTCCACAATCGTTTTTCGAAAATATTATTTTTGTTGATGATACAAAATTGAGGGTTAATCGCGCCATTTGACAGCTACGGACAAACTCCCTAGAAATCCCCTCGCCCCTCTGATTCTAACTTCCCCTCGCCACGACGCAAGATTAATGGCCAAAACTGTACCTCCACAAGACCACCCAAAGTCCCCCCCCAAGACCCCCTTAAGTACCCCCCTAAGTACCCACCCAAGAACCCACCCAAGAACCCCCCTAAGTACCCCCCTAAGTATCCCCCCAAGACCCCCTAAGTACCCCCCTAAAGTACCCTCCTAAGTACCCCCCCAAGAACCCCCTAAAGTACCGCCCTAAGTACCCCACCAAAGTCCCCCCCCCCCACACCCCCCTAAGTTCCACCCTAAGTACCCCCCCCCCCAAGACCCCCCTAAGTACCCCCCCAAGACCCCTCTAAGAATACCCCTAAGTACCCCCCCCCCCCAAGACCCCCTAAGTACCGCCCTAAGTACCCCCCCTAAGTACCCTTCTTAGTTCCCCACCAAGATCCCCCTAAGTACCTCCCCAAGACCCCCCTAAGTACCCCCCTAAGTACCCCTCCCAGACCCCCCCTAAGTACCCACCCTAAGTACCCCCCCAAGACCCCCCTAAGTACCCACCTAAGTACCCCCCCCAAGACCCCCCTAAGTACCCCCCCTAAGTACCCCCCCCCCCCCAAGACCCCCCTAAGAACCCCCCCAAGACCCCCCCTAAGTACCCCCCTAAAGTACCCTCCTAAGTACCCCCCCAAGAACCCCCCAAAGTACCCCCCCTAAGTACCCCCACCCAAGTCCCCCCCAGACCCCCCTAAGTACCCCCCCCCAAGACCCCCCTAAGTACCCACCTAATTACCCCCCCAAGACCCCCCTAAGTTCCACCCTAAGTACCCCCCTAAGTACCTCCCTAAGTACCCCCTTAAGTACCCTCATAAATACCCCGCTAAGTAGCCCCCCAAGACCCCCCTAAGTACCCCCTAAGTACCCCCCCCCCCCCAAGACCCCCCTAAGTACCCCCCCTAAGAACCCCCACAAGACCCCCTAAGTACCCCCCTAAAGTACCCTCCTAAGTACACCCCCCAAGAACCCCCTAAAGTACCCCCCTAAGTACCCCCCTCAGTACCCCCCCTAAAGTACCCTCCTTAGTACCCCCCCCAAGAACCCCCCCTAAGTACCCCCACCCAAGTCCCCCCCCAGCTCCCCTAAGTACCCCCCCCAAGACCCCCCTAAGTACCCACCTAATTACCCCCCAAGAACCCCCTAAGTACCCCCATAAGTACCCCCCTAATACCCCCCCCCCCCCAAGACCCCCCTAAGTACCCCCTTAAGTACCCCCCTAAGTACCCCCTCAATGTACCCCCCCAAGACCCCCTAAGTACCCTTCTAAGTAACCCCCTAAATACCACCCCCCCAAGACCCCCCTAAGTACCCACCTAAGTACCCCCCCAAGACCCCCCTAAGTACCCCCCCTAAGTACCCCCCCCCCCAAGACCCCCCTAAGTACCCCCCTAAGAACCCCCCCCCAGACCCCCCTAAGTACCCGCCTAAAGTACCCTCCTAAGTACCCCCCCAAGAACCCCCCCAAAGTACCCCCCTAAGTACCCCCCTAAGTACCCCCCCCCCCCAAGACCCCCCTAAGTACCCCCCTAAGAACCCCCACAAGACCCCCTAAGTACCCCCCTAAAGTACCCTCCTAAGTACACCCCCAAGAACCCCCTAAAGTACCCCCCTAAAGTACCCCCCCTAAAGTACCCTCCTAAGTACCCCCCACAAGAACCACCCAAAGTACCCCCCCTAAGAACCCCCCCAAGACCCCCCTAAGTACCCCCCTCAGTACCCCCCTAAAGTACCCTCCTTAGTACCCCCCCAAGAACCCCTTAAGTACCCCCCTAAGTACCCACCCAAGAACCCCCTAAGTACCCCCCTAAGTATCCCCCCAAGACCCCCCTAAGTACCACCCTAAGTACCCCCCCCCCCCCCAAGACCCCCCTAAGTACCCCCCCAAGACCCCCCTAAGTACCCCCCCAAAACCCCCGAAGTACCCCCCTTAAGTACCCCCCTAAGTACCCCCCTAAGTACCCCCCCCAAGACCCCCCAACGTACCTTCCTAAGTACCCCCCCTAGACCCCCCTAAGTAACCCCCCTAAGTACCCCCCCCCCCCAACCATCCCCCAAAACCCCCCCTAAGTACCCCTCTAAGTAACCCCTTAGTACCCCCCCAAGACCCCCTAAGTACCCTCCTAAGTACCCCCCCCAAGAACCCCCTAAAGTACCCCCCTAAGTACCCCACAAAGAACCCCGTAGTACCCCCCTAAGTACCCCCCCCAAGAACCCCTCAAAGTACCCCCCTAAGAACCCCCCTAAGTACCCCCCCCCCAAGTCCCCCCCCCCATGTCCCCCCCCAAGACCCCCTTAAGTACACCCCCCCTAGACCCCCTAAGTACCCCCCCTAAGTGCCTCACCAAGACCAACCTAAGTACCCTGCCCCAAGACCACCCAAAGTCCCCCCCCAAGACCCCCTTAAGTACCCCCCTAAGTACCCACCCAAGAACCCCCTAAGTACCCCCCCTAAGTATCCCCCCAAGTCCCCATAAGTACCCCCCCTAAAGTACCCTCCTAAGTACCCCCCCAAGAACCGCCTAAAGTACCGCCCTAAGTACCCCACCAAAGTCCCCCCCCCCCCTACACCCCCCTAAGTACCACAATAAGTACCCCCTTAAGTAACCCCCCCAACCACCCCCCAAGACACCCCTAAGTATCCCTCCAAGACCCCCCTAAGTACCACCCTAAGTACCCCCCCCCAAGACCCCCCCTAAGTACCCCCCAAGACCCCCCTACGTACCTTCCTAAGTACCCCCCCTAGACCCCCCCTAAGTAACCCCCTAGGTACCCCCCCCCCCCCCAACCATCCCCTAAACCCTCCTAAGTACCCCCCCTAAGTAACCCCTAAGTACCCCCCCCAAAGACCCTCCGAAGTACCACCCTAAGTACCCCCCCCCAAGTCCCCCCCCCAAGACACCCTTAAGTACCCCCCCAAGACCCCCCTAAGTACCCACCTAAGTACCCTCCCAAGACCCCGAAGTACCCCCTTAAGTACCCCCCTAAGTAGCCCTCAAAGTACCCCCCCTAGCCCCCTAAGTACCCTTCTAAGTACCCCCCTAAATACCACCCCCCAAGACCCCCCCTAAGAACCCCCCAAGACCCCACTAAGTACCCTCCTAAGTACCCCCCCCAAGACCCCCCTACGTACCTTCCTAAGTACCCCCCCCCTAGACCCCCCTAAGTAACCCCCCTAAGTACCCCCCCAAGCTCCCCTACGTACCAACCTAAGTACCCCCCCTAAACCCCCGTAAGTACCCCCCTAAGTACCAACCCAAGACCCCCCTAAGTACCCCTCCCCCAAGACCCCCTAAGTACCACCCTAAATACCCCCCCCAAGACCCCCTAAGTACCGCCCTAAGTACCCCCCCTAAGTATCCACCTAAGTACACCCCCTAAGTTACCACACCCAAGTCCCCCCTAAGTACCCCCCTAAGTACTCCACCAGGACCTCCCCAAGACACTCCTAAGTACCCCCCTAAGTACCCCCCCCCCCCCAAGTCCCACCCCAAGACCCCCCTAAGTACCCCCATAAGTTCCCCCCCTCAAAGACCCCCCTATGTACCCCCCCCAAGACCCCCTAAGTACCCCCCTATGTACCCCCCCAAGCCCCCCTACGTACCAACCTAAGTACCATCCCAAGACCTGCCTAAGTATCCCCCTAAGTACCACCCCAAGACCCCCCAAAGTACCCCCCTAAGTACCCCCCCCCCCCGAAGCATCCCCCAAGACCCCCTAAGTACCACCATTAGTACTCCCCTAAGTACCCCCCTAAGTACTCCCCCCCCCAAGTCCCATCCCAAGACCCCCCTAAGTACCGCCCTAAGTACCCCCCCTAAGTACCCCCCTTAGTTCCCCCTCAAGACCCCCCCTAAGTACCCCCCTAAGTACCCCTCCCAGATCCCATTAAGTACCACCCTAAGTACCCCCCCAAGACCCCCCGAAGTACCCACCTAAGTACCCCCCCCAAGACCCCCCTAAGTACCCCCCTAAGTACCCCCCCCCCAAGACCCCCCTAAGTACCCCCCTAAGAACCCCCCCCAAGACCCCCCTAAGTACCCCCCTAAAGTACCCTCCTAAGTACCCCCCCAAGAACCCCCCAAAGTACCCCCCTAAGTACCCCACCCATGTCCCCCCCAGACCCCCCTAAGTACCACCCCCCCAAGACCCCCCCTAAGTACCCACCTAATTACCCCCCCAAGACCCCCCTAAGTTCCACCATAAGTAACCCCCCTAAGTACCTCCCTAAGTACCCCCCTTAAGTACCCTCATAAATACCCCGCTAAGTAGCCCCCCAAGACCCCCCCTAAGTACCCCCCTAAGTACCCCCCCCCCAAGACCCCCCCTAAGTACCCCCCTAAGAACCCCCACAAGACTCCCTAAGTACCCCCCTAAATTACCCTCCTAAGTACCCCCCCAAGAACCCCCTAAAGTACCCCCCTAAGTACCCCCCTAAAGTACCCTCCTAAGTACCCCCCACAAGAACCACCCAAAGTACCCCCCCTAAGAACACCCCCAAGACCCCCCTAAGTACCCCCCCTCAGTACCCCCCTAAAGTACCCTCCTTAGTACCCCCCCCAAGAACCCCCCAAAGTACCCCCCTAAGTACCCCACCCAAATCCCCCCCCCCCCAGACCCCCCTAAGTACCCCCCCCAAGACCCCCCGAAGTACCACCCTACGTACACCCCCCCCAAGTCCCCCCCCCCAAGAACCCCCTAAGTACCCCCATAAGTACCCCCCTTAGTACCCCCCCCCCCAAGACCCCCCTAAGTACCCCCCTAAGTACCCCCCCCAAAACCCCCGAAGTACCCCCTTAAGTACCCCCCCTAAGTACCCCTCAATGTACCCCCCCAAGACCCCCTAAGTACCCTTCTAAGTACCACCCTAAATACCACCCCCCCAAGACCCCCCTAGGAACCCCCCCAAGACCCCCTAAGTACCCCCCCTCAGTACCCCCCCTAAAGTACCCTCCTTAGTACCCCCCCCAAGAACCCCCCAAAGTACCCCCCTAAGTACCCCACCCAAATCCCCCCCCCAGACCCCCCTAAGTACCCCCCCAAGACCCCCCGAAGTACCACCCTAAGTACACCCCCCCCCAAGTCCCCCCCCCAAGAACCCCCTAAGTACCCCCATAAGTACCCCCCTTAGTACCCCCCCCCCCCAAGACCCCCCTAAGTACCCCCCTAAGTACCCCCCCCAAAACCCCCGAAGTACCCCCCTTAAGTACCCCCCTAAGTACCCCTCAATGTACCCCCCCTAAGTACCCCTCAATGTACCTCCCCAAGACCCCCTAAGTACCCCTTCTAAGTACCCCCCTAAATACCACCCCCCCAAGACCCCCCTAGGAACCCCCCAAGACCCCAATAAGTACCCCCCTAAGTACCCCCCCCAAGACCCCCCTACGTACCTTCCTAAGTACCCCCCC
The DNA here is from genome assembly GCF_024137725.1 of Prorops nasuta. NCBI lineage: Eukaryota > Metazoa > Arthropoda > Insecta > Hymenoptera > Bethylidae > Prorops > Prorops nasuta. Next base: position 4,618 of record NW_027117074.1, on the reverse strand, counting down.
TAGACCCCCCTAAGTAACCCCCTAAGTACCCCCCCCCCCAACCATCCCCCAAAACCCCCCCTACGTACCCCCCTAAGTCCCCCCCCCCTCCAACCACCCCCCCCAAGACCCCCCTTAAGTACCACCCCAAGACCCCCTTAAGTACCCCCCCAAGACCCCCCTAAGTACCACACTAAATACCCCCCCCCCCCAAGACCCCCTAAGTACCGCCCCTAAGTACACCCCTAAGTACCACACCCAAGTCCCCCCTAAGTACCCCCCTAAGTACTCCACCAGGACCTCCCCAAGACCCTCCTAAGTACCCCCCCCCCCCAAGTCCCACCCCAAGACCCCCCTAAGTACCCCCATAAGTTCCCCCCCCTCAAAGACCCCCCTATGTACCCCCCCAAGACCCCCTAAGTACCCCCCTATGTACCCCCCCAAGCCCCCCTACGTACCAACCTAAGTACCCCCCCAAGACCTGCCTAAATATCCCCCTAAGTACCACCATTAGTACCCCCCTAAGTACCCCCATAAGTTCCCCCCCTCCAAGACCCCCCTATGTACTCCCCCAAGACCCCCTAATTACATCCCTAAGTACCCCCCAAGCCCCCCTACGTACCAACCTAAGTACCCCCCCCAAGCCCCCCTACGTACCAACCTAAGTACCCCCCCCAAGGCCCCCCTAAGTACCCCCCCCTAAGTACCCCCCCCAAGACCCCCCTAAGTACCCCCATAAGTACCCCCCTTAGTACCCCCCCTAAGTACCCCCCCCCAAAGACCCCCCTAAGTATCTCCCTAAGTACCACCCAGAAGTCCCCCCACCCCAAGACCCCCCCTAAGTACCACCCTAAGTTCCCCCCAAGACCCCCCTAAGTACCCCCCTAAGTACCTTCCCAAGACCACCCTAAGTACCCCCCCCAAGACCCCCCTAAGTACCCCCCCTATGTACCCCCACAAAGTCCCCCCCCCCAAGACCCCCCTAAGTACCCCCTCCCCAAGACCACCCTAAGTACCTCCCTAAGTACCCCCCCCCCCAAGACCTCCCTAAGAACCCCCCCAAGACCCCCCTAAGTACCCCCCTAAGTACCCCCCCCAAGACCCCCCTAAGTACCCCCCCCCCCCCAAGACCACCCTAAGTCCCCCCTAAGTACCCCACCAAGACCCCCCTAAGTATCTCCCTAAGTACCACCCAGAAGTCCCCCCCACCCCAAGACCCCCCTAAGTACCACCCTAAGTTCCCCCCCAAGACCCCCCTAAGTACCTTCCCAAGACCCCCCTAAGTACCCCCCCCCCGCCCAAGACCACCCTAAGTACCCCCCTAAGTACCCCCCCTAAGACCCCCCTAAGTACCCCCCTAAAGTACCCTCCTAAGTACCCCCCCCAAGAACCCCCCAAAGTACCCCCCTAAGTACCCCCACCCAAGTCCCACCCCAGATCCCCCTAAGTACCCCCCTAAGTACCCCCACAAGATCCCCTAAGTACCCCCTTAAGTAACCCCTCCAACCACCCGCCAAGACACCCCTAAGTACCCCCCTAATTAACCCCTAAGTACCCCCCCAAGAACCCGCGAAGTACCACCCTAAGTACACCCCCCCCAAGACCCCCCTAAGTACCCCCCTAAGTACCCCACAAAGAACCCCGTAGTACCCCCCTAAGTACCCCCCCCAAGACCCCCTAAGTACCCCCCTAAATACCACCCACCCAAGACCCCCCCTAAGAACCCCCCAAGGCCCCACTAAGTACCCCCTAAGAACCCCCCCAAGACCCCCCTACGTACCCCCCTAAGTCCCCCCCCCAGACCCCCCTAAGTACCCCCCTAAGCACCCCCCACAAGATCCCCTAAGTACCCCCTTAAGTAACCCCCCCAACCACCCCCAAGGCACCCCTAAGTACCCCCCTAATTAACCCCTAAGTACCCCAGCAAGACCCCGCGAAGTACCACCCTAAGTAAACCCCCCCCAAGACCCCCCTAAGTACCCCCCTAAGTACCCCACAAAGAACCCCGTAGTACCCCCCTAAGTACCCCCCCAAGAACCCACCAAAGTACCCCCCTAAGAACCCCCCTAAGTACCCCCCCCCCCCCCCAAGACCCCCTAAGTACCGCCCTAAGTACCCCCCCTAAGTACCCCCCCCCCCCAAGACCCCCTAAGTACCCCCCCCTAAGTACCCCCCCAAGACCCCCCTAAGTACCCCCCTCAGTTCCCCCTAAAGTACCCTCCTAAGTACCCCCCCAAGAACCCCCCAAAGTACCCCCCTAAGTACACCCCACCCAAGTCCCCCCCCCAAGACCCCCCTAAGTACCCCCCATAAGTACCCCCCTTAGTCCCCCCCCCCCCAAGACCCCCCAAAGTACCCACCTAAGTACCCCCCCAAGGCCCCCGAAGTACCCCTTAAGTACCCCCCTAAGTAGCCCTCAAAGTACCCCCCAAGCCCCCTAAGTACCCTTCTAAGTACCCCCCTAAATACCACCCCCCAAGACCCCCCTAAGAACCCCCCAAGACCCCACTAAGTACCCCCCTAAGTACCCCCCCAAGACCCCCCTACGTACCTTCCTAAGTACCCCCCCTAGACCCCCCTAAGTAACCCCCTAAGTACCACCACCCCCCTCAACCATCCCCTAAACCCTCCTAAGTATCCCCCTAAGTAACCCCTAAGAACCCCCTTAAAGACCCTCCGAAGTACCACCCTAAGTACCCCCCCCCCAAGTCCCCCCCAAGACCCCCTTAAGTACCCCCCCAAGACCCCTAAGTACCCCCCTAAGTGCCTCACCAAGACCCACCTAAGTACAGTTTTGGCCATTAATCTTGCGTCGTGGCAAGGGGAAGCTAGAAACAGAGGGGCGAGGGGATTTCTAGGGAGTTTGTCCGTAGCTGTCAAATGGCGCGATTAACCCTTAATTTGTATCATCAACAAAAATAATATTTTCGGAAAACGATTGTGGAAAAGAAGGAAGGATTTTAATAAATAACAGAGAAGACAAAATATATCAGATGAGTATAAATTAATAACAAAAAATGAAAATTATTGTGAATTTATAAGGAAATATACTTTGTGGTTATTTTATTTCTGTTACAGGCTAAATCCTATCTTCATGAGTTTAAATCACTGGAAAGAAATACTTAAAGACTAATAAATGAAAAAGGACTGATTTATAAAGCATTTCTGTGTGGCCCCAGTCATTTGTATAATTGTGACATAATGTTGTAATAGTGAATGTGTCAGCGATTACTGTGTATACAAAGAAATTTTATTACAAAATAATAATAATGTATGATAATGTTTTTATTCCTATTATTATAAATTAAAGCTAGTTCAATTAAAATTTATTATTTTAATTTTTTCCATAACCACACACAAATTCTATACATACATTGTAATTACATATTCTTGTAGAATCTATCTTTAAGCTATCCTAACAAAATTGTAACTATTTTAAATCTACATGTCATAACTATTTGCTTCAATGATTTTTATTATTCAATGTCAGACAAAATGCGTAGAGGTTCTGCAAATTTCTTATGAGTGCATCACAGCCTTCGACAAATTACCTTGTATGATATTTTTATGCTCCTTTGCACTATTTTCTTCTAGTCTATAACATATAACAATAATTTTATTATCATTTTTAAATACACGCAGATAAGATGATTATGCTGATATGTAATTAATTTTATAAATATTGGAATGATTGTTAAACCATTGTCTTATTAAATTTGAAATTGGGCATTTGAATGATGCTATTTAAATTAGGCCTCTCTTCTGTGAGATATGCTCTCATAATCCTTAGATAGATAAAGTTCCTTAAGAGTTATGTGTATAATACTGAGTTCATCTTATTTTTTAGCTTCAAGTAGTTTTCCAGCTATGTGTTTGAATATACAATTTGAATATAGAATACTCTTATTTCCTTACTCTTATTATAATGTTGTCAGGAATGATAGAGAGATATATCAATCATCTGAAAATGATAGGAAATACACATGGCGACTGGATAAATTAAGGTTTTATAACAGATAAGTTTCATGAACAAATAGAAATAATAAAATAAGTATCGCATATTGGAATGGATATCCAAATATGTAGCTGGAAAATATAATTTGAAGATGAAAACAAGATGAACTCAGCAGTACATATAAACGTATTGGTCGACAATATCCTCTCAAATGGAAGGGAAAGATATCATGTGGATGAGGGTGCCAAACATATTTAGGTACAATAAGTCCAGTGTCCAATCTTCAAATTTAATACAGTAATAGTTTACCAATCATCCTAATTATTATAGAAACAATTAGACAGTATAATAAGCATATCTGAGCATATTTGAAAATATCTAGAGAATTATTTGGTATATGTGTTGACAACTAGAAGGAACAATCAAGGCAAATAAATGTCATACGAGATGTGGAAGCATGTGACTGATCAATAAGAAATTAGCAGAACCTCTATGCAATTTGTCTCACATTCAATAATAAAAATCATTGAAGTAAATATAGTTGTCACCTGCAGATTTTAAATTAGTTGCAATTTAGTTAGAGTAGCTTAAAGATAGGTTCTACAAGAATATGTAATTACTATGTACGTATAGAATTTGTGTGTGGTTAAGGAAAAAATTAAATAATAAATTTTAATTGAACTA
>NW_027117073.1:0-42397 GCF_024137725.1 Prorops nasuta | reverse complement strand
GTGAGTTAACGTAGCCCCTTAATATGTACACCCTGGCCCCAAGTGAGATACCCTGGTCCCATATAAGTACACAAAGACACCAAGTGAGTTATCCCAGTCCCATATAAGTACTGCTTGAACCAAAGTGAGTTACCCTAGCCCTTTATATGTACTCTCTACCCGCAAGTGAGTAACCCTAGTCCCATATAAGTACTCCCTGACCCCAAGTGAGTTACCCTATCCCCTTTATAAGTACACCCTGGCCCCAAGTGATTTTTCCTAGCCCCTTTATATGTACTCCCAGACTCCAAGTGAGTTACCATAGCCGCTTTATATGTACTCCCATACCCCAAGTGAGTTACCCTAGTCCCATTGAAGTACTCCTTGACACAAAGTGCGTTACCCTAGCCCCTTTATAAGTACTCCCTGACCCCATGTGTGTTACCCTAGCCCTTTAATAAGTACACCCTGGCCCCAAGTGAGTTACCCTGGTCTCATATAAGTAATCACAGACACCAAGTGAGTTACCCTAGTCCCATTGAAGTACTCCTTGACACAAAGTGCGTTACCCTAGCCCCTTTATAAGTACTCCCTGACCCCATGTGTGTTACCCTAGCCCTTTAATAAGTACTCCCTGACCCCAAGTGAGTTATCCTAGCCGCTTTATATGTACTCTCTGACCGCATGTGAGTTACCCTAGTCACATAGAAGTACTCCCTGACCCCAAGTGAATTACCCTGGTCCTATATAAGTACTCACAGACACCAAGTGAGTTACCATAGTCCCATATAAGTACTCCTTGACATAAAGTGCGTTACCCTAGCCTCTTTATAAGTACTCCCTGACCCCAAGTGAGTTACCATATCACCTTTATAAGAACTCCCTGACCCCAAGTAAGTTATCCTAGCCCCTTTATATGTACTCTCTGACCACAAGTGAGTTATCCTAGCCCGTTTATATGTACTCCCAGACTCCCAGTGAGTTACCCTAGTCGCTTATAAGTACTCCCTGACCCAAAGTGAGTTAACCTAGCCCCTTTATAAGTACTCCCTGACCCCAAGTGAGTTACCCTAGTCCCATATAAGTACTCCTTGACACAAAGTGCGTTACCCTAGCCCCTTTATAAGTACACCCTGACCCCAAGTGAGTTACCATATCACCTTTATAAGTACTCCCTGACCCCAAGTGAGTTATCCTAGCCCCTTTATATGTACTCTCTGACCGCAAGTGAGTTACCGTAGTCCCATAGTAGTACTCCCTGGCCCCAAGTGAGTTATCCTAGCCCCTTTATATGTACTCTCTGACCGCAAGTGAGTTACCCTAGTCTAATATAAGTACTCCCTGACCCAAGTGAGTTACCATAGCCCCTTTATAAGTACTCCCTGACCCCAAGTGAGTTACCATAGCCCCTTTATAAGTACTCCCTGACCCCAAGTGAGTTACCATAGCCCCTTTATAAGTACTCCCTGACCCCAAGTGAGTTATCCTAGCCCCTTTATATGTACTCTCTGACCGCAAGTTAGTTACCCTAGTCCCATAGTAGTACTCCCTGACCCAAGTGAGTTACCATAGCCCCTTTATAAGTACTCCCTGACCCCAAGTGAGTTATCCAAGCCCCTTTATATGTACTCTCTGACCGCAAGTTAGTTACCCTAGTCCCAAAGTAGTACTCCCTGACCCAAGTGAGTTACCCTAGTCCCATATAAGTACTGCTTGACCCAAAGTGAGTTACTCTAGCCCCTTTATAAGTACTCCCAGACCCCAAGTGAGTTACCCGAGTCCCATAGATGTACTCACAGAAACCAAGTGAGTTACCCTAGTCCCATATAAGTACTCCTTGACACAAAGTGCGTTACCCTAGCCCCTTTATAAGTACACCCTGACCCCAAGTGAGTTAAAATATCACCTTTATAAGTACTCCCTGACCCCAAGTGAGTTATCCTAGCCCCTTTATATGTACTCTCTGATCACAAGTGAGTTATCCTAGCCCCTTTATATGTACTCCAAGACCCCCAGTGAGTTACCCTAGTCCCTTATAAGTACTCCCTGACCCAATGTGAGTTACCCTGGTCCCATATAAGTACTCACAGTCACCAAGTGAGTTACCCTAGTCCCATATAAGTACTCCTTGACCCAAAGTGCGTTACCCTAGCCCCTTTATAAGCACTCCCTGACCCCATGTGAGTTACCCTATCCCCTTAATAAGTACACCCTGGTCCCAAGTGAGTTACCCTGGTCCCATATAAGTACTCAAAGACACCAAGTGAGTTACCCTAGTCCCATATAAGTACTCCTTGACCCAAAGTGAGTTAACGTAGCCCCTTAATATGTAAACCCTGGCCCCAAGTGAGATACCCTGGTCCCATATAAGTACTCAAAGACACCAAGTGAGTTATCCCAGTCCCATATAAGTACTCCTTGACCCAAAGTGCGTTACCTTAGCCCCTTTATAAGTACTCCCTGACCCCAAGTGAGTTACAATATCACCTTTATAAGTACTCCCTGACCCCAAGTGAGTTATCCTATCCCCTTTATATGTACTCTCTGACCGCAAATGAGTTATCCTAGCCCCTTTATATGTACTCCCAGACCCCCAGTGAGTTACCCTAGTCCCTTATAAGTACTCCCAGACCCCCAGTGTGTTACCCTAGTCCCTTATAAGTACCCCCTGACCCAAAGTGAGTTAACCTAGCCCCTTTATAAGTACTCCCTGACCCCAAGAGAGTTACCCTGGTTTCATATAAGTACTCACAGACACCAAGTAAGTTACCCTAGTCCCATATAAGTACTCCTTGACACAAAGTGCGTTACCCTAGCCCCTTTATAAGTACACCCTGACCCCAAGTGAGTTACCATATCACCTTTATAAGTACTCCCTGACCCCAAGTGAGTTATCCTAGCCCCTTTATATGTACTCTCTGACCGCAAGTGAGTTACCGTAGTCCCATAGTAGTACTCCCTGACCCCAAGTGAGTTACCCTGGTCCTATATAAGTACTCACAGACACCAAGTGAGTTACCATAGTCCCATATAAGTACTCCTTGGCATAAAGTGCGTTACCCTAGCCCCTTTATAAGTACTCCCTGACACCAAGTGAGTTACCATATCACCTTTATAAGAACTCCCTGACCCCAAGTAAGTTATCCTAGCCCCTTTATATGTACTCTCTGACCACAAGTGAGTTATCCTAGCCCCTTTATATGTACTCCCAGACCCCCAGTGAGTTACCCTAGTCCCTTATAAGTACTCCCTGACCCAAAGTGAGTTAACCTAGCCCCTTTATAAGTACTCCCTGACCCCAAGTGAGTTACCCTAGTCCCATATAAGTACTCCTTGACACAAAGTGCGTTACCCTAGCCCCTTTATAAGTACACCCTGACCCCAAGTGAGTTACCATATCACCTTTATAAGTACTCCCTGACCCCAAGTGAGTTATCCTAGCCCCTTTATATGTACTCTCTGACCGCAAGTGAGTTACCGTAGTCCCATAGTAGTACTCCCTGGCCCCAAGTGAGTTATCCTAGCCCCTTTATATGTACTCTCTGACCGCAAGTGAGTTACCCTAGTCCAATATAAGTACTCCCTGACCCCAAGTGAGTTACCATAGCCCCTTTATAAGTACTCCCTGACCCCAAGTGAGTTACCATAGCCCCTTTATAAGTACTCCCTGACCCCAAGTGAGTTACCATAGCCCCTTTATAAGTACTCCCTGACCCCAAGTGAGTTATCCTAGCCCCTTTATATGTACTCTCTGACCGCAAGTTAGTTACCCTAGTCCCATAGTAGTACTCCCTGACCCAAGTGAGTTACCCTAGTCCCATATAAGTACTGCTTGACCCAAAGTGAGTTACTCTAGCCCCTTTATAAGTACTCCCAGACCCCAAGTGAGTTACCCTAGTCCCATAGATGTACTCACAGAAACCAAGTGAGTTACCCTAGTCCCATATAAGTACTCCTTGACACAAAGTGCGTTACCCTAGCCCCTTTATAAGTACACCCTGACCCCAAGTGAGTTAAAATATCACCTTTATAAGTACTCCCTGACCCCAAGTGAGTAATCCTAGCCCCTTTATAAGTACTCCCTGACCCCAAGTGAGTTACCCTAGTCCCATATAAGTACTGCTTTACCCAAAGTGAGTTACTCTAGCCCCTTTATAAGTACTCCCTAACCCCAAGTGATTTACCCTAGTCCCATATAAGTACTCCCAGACCCCAAGTGAGTTACCCTAGTCCCATAGATGTACTCCCTGACCCCAAGTGTGTTACCCTAGTCACATAGAAGTACTCCCTGACCCCAAGTGAGTTATCCTAGTTCCACAGAAGTACTCCCTGACCCCAAGTGAGTTACCCTGGTCCCAAATAAGTACTCACAGACACCAAGTGAGTTACCCTAGTCCCATATAAGTACTCCTTGACCCAAAGTGCGTTACCCTAGCCCCTTTATAAGTACTTCCTGACCCCAAGTTAGTTATCCTAGCCCCTTTATATGTACTCTCTGACCGCAAGTGAGTTATCCTAGCCCCTTTATATGTACTCTCAGACACCAAGTGAGTTAACCTAGTCCCTTATAACTACTCCCTGATCCCCAGTGGGTTACCCTAGCCCCTTTATAAGTACACCCTGACCCCAAGTGAGTTACCCTGGTCCCATATAAGTACTCCCAGACACCAATTGAGTTAGCCTAGTCCAATATAAGTACTCCTTGACCCAAAGTGAGTTACCCTAGCCCCTTTATAAGTACTCCCAGACCCCAAGTGAGTTATCCTAGCCTTTATATATGTACTCTCTGACCGCAAGTGAGTTACCCTAGAACCATATAAGGACTCCCTGACCCCAAGTGAGTTACCATAGCCCCTTTATAAGTACTTCGTGACCCCAAGTTAGTTATCCTAGCCCCTTTATATGTACTCTCTGACCGCAAGTGAGTTATCCTAGCCCCTTTATATGTACTCTCAGACACCAAGTGAGTTAACCTAGTCCCTTATAACTACTCGCTGATCCCCAGTGAGTTACCCTAGCCCCTTTATAAGTACACCTTGGCCCCAAGTGAGTTACCCTGGTCCCATATAAGTACTCCCAGACACCAATTGAGTTAGCCTAGTCCAATATAAGTACTCCTTGACCCAAAGTGAGTTACCCTAGCCCCTTTATAAGTACTCCCAGACCCCAAGTGATTTACCCTAGTCCCATATAAGTACTCCCAGACCCCAAGTGAGTTACCCTAGTCCCATAGATGTACTCCTTGACCCAAAGTGCGTTACCCTAGCCCCTTCATAAGCACTCCCTGACACCAAGTGAGTTACCATAGCCCCTTTATAAGTACTCCCTGACCCCAAGTGAGTTATCCTAACCCCTTTATATGTACTCTCTGACCGCAAGTGAGTTACCGTAGTCCCATAGTAGTACTCCCTGACCCCAAGTGAGTTATCCTAGCCGCTTTATATGTACTCTCTGACCGCAAGTGAGTTACCCTAGTCACATAGAAGTACTCCCTGACCCCAAGTGAGTTACCCTGGTCCTATATAAGTACTCACAGACACCAAGTGAGTTACCATAGTCCCATATAAGTACTCCTTGACATAAAGTGCGTTACCCTAGCCCCTTTATAAGTACTCCCTGACCCCAAGTGAGTTACCATATCACCTTTATAAGTACTCCCTGACCCCAAGTAAGTTATCCTAGCCCCTTTATATGTACTCTCTGACCACAAGTGAGTTATCCTAGCCCCTTTATATGTACTCCCAGACCCCCAGTGAGTTACCCTAGTCTCTTATAAGTACTCCCTGACCCAAAGTGAGTTAACCTAGCCCCTTTATAAGTACTCCCTGACCCCAAGTGAGTTACCCTGGTTTCATATAAGTACTGACAGACACCAAGTGAGTTACCCTAGTCCCATATAAGTACTCCTTGACACAAAGTGCGTTACCCTAGCCCCTTTATAAGTACACCCTGACCCCAAGTGAGTTACCATATCACCTTTATAAGTACTCCCTGACCCCAAGTGAGTTATCCTAGCCCCTTTATATGCACTCTCTGACCGCAAGTGAGTTACCGTAGTCCCATAGTAGTACTCCCTGGCCCCAAGTGAGTTATCCTAGCCCCTTTATATGTACTCTCTGACCGCAAGTGAGTTACCCTGGTTTCATATAAGTACTCACAGACACCAAGTAAGTTACCCTAGTCCCATATAAGTACTCCTTGACACAAAGTGCGTTACCCTAGCCCCTTTATAAGTACACCCTGACCCCAAGTGAGTTACCATATCACCTTTATAAGTACTCCCTGACCCCAAGTGAGTTATCCTAGCCCCTTTATATGTACTCTCTGACCGCAAGTGAGTTACCGTAGTCCCATAGTAGTACTCCCTGACCCCAAGTGAGTTACCCTGGTCCTATATAAGTACACACAGACACCAAGTGAGTTACCATAGTCCCATATAAGTACTCCTTGGCATAAAGTGCGTTACCCTAGCCCCTTTATAAGTACTCCCTGACCCCAAGTGAGTTAAAATATCACCTTTATAAGTACTCCCTGACCCCAAGTGAGTTATCCTAGCCCCTTTATATGTACTCTCTGACCAGAAGTGAGTTATCCTAGCCCCTTTATATGTACTCCCAGACCCCCAGTGAGTTACCCTAGTCCCTTATAAGTACTCCCTGACCCAAAGTGAGTTAACCTAGCCCCTTTATAAGTACTCCCTGACCCCAAGTGAGTTACCCTGGTTTCATATAAGTACTGACAGACACTAAGTGAGTTACCATAGTCCCATATAAGTACTCCTTGGCATAAAGTGCGTTACCCTAGCCCCTTTATAAGTACTCCCTGACCCCAAGTGAGTTAAAATATCACCTTTATAAGTACTCCCTGACCCCAAGTAAGTTATCCTAGCCCCTTTATATGTACTCTCTGACCACAAGTGAGTTATCCTAGCCCCTTTATATGTACTCCCAGACCCCCAGTGAGTTACCCTAGTCCCTTATAAGTACTCCCTGACCTAAAGTGAGTTACCATATCACCTTTATAAGTACTCCCTGACCCCAAGTGAGTTATCCTAGCCCCTTTATATGTACTCTCTGACCGCAAGTTAGTTACCGTAGTCCCATAGTAGTACTCCCTGGCCCCAAGTGAGTTATCCTAGCCCCTTTATATGTACTCTCTGACCGCAAGTGAGTTACCTTAGTCCAATATAAGTACTCCCTGACCCCAAGTGAGTTACCATAGCCCCTTTATAATTACTCCCTGACCCCAAGTGAGTTACCATAGCCCCTTTATAAGTACTCCCTGACCCCAAGTGAGTTATCCTAGCCCCTTTATATGTACTCTCTGACCGCAAGTTAGTTACCCTAGTCCCATAGTAGTACTCCCTGACCCAAGTGAGTTACCCTAGTCCCATATAAGTACTGCTTGACCCAAAGTGAGTTACTCTAGCCCCTTTATAAGTACTCCCAGACCCCAAGTGAGTTACCCTAGTCCCATAGATGTACTCACAGAAACCAAGTGAGTTACCCTAGTCCCATATAAGTACTCCTTGACACAAAGTGCGTTACCCTAGCCCCTTTATAAGTACACCCTGACCCCAAGTGAGTTAAAATATCACCTTTATAAGTACTCCCTGACCCCAAGTGAGTTATCCTAGCCCCTTTATATGTACTCTCTGACCGCAAGTGAGTTACCGTAGTCCCATAGTAGTACTCCCTGACCCCAAGTGAGTTATCCTAACCCCTTTATATGTACTCTCTGACCGCAAGTGAGTTACCCTAGTCCAATATAAGTACTCCCTGACCCCAAGTGAGTTACCATAGCCCCTTTATAAGTACTCCCTGACCCCAAGTGAGTTACCATAGCCCCTTTATAAGTACTCCCTGACCCCAAGTGAGTTATCCTAGCCCCTTTATATGTGCTCTCTGACCGCAAGTTAGTTACCCTAGTCCCATAGTAGTACTCCCTGACCCAAGTGAGTTACCCTAGTCCCATATAAGTACTGCTTGACCCAAAGTGAGTTACTCTAGCCCCTTTATAAGTACTCCCTAACCCCAAGTGATTTACCCTAGTCCCATATAAGTACTCCCAGACCCCAAGTGAGTTACCCTAGTCCCATAGATGTACTCCCTGACCCCAAGTGTGTTACCCTAGTCACATAGAAGTATTCCCTGACCCCAAGTGAGTTATCCTAGTTCCACAGAAGTACTCCCTGACCCCAAGTGAGTTACCCTGGTCCCAAATAAGTACTCACAGACACCAAGTGAGTTACCCTAGTCCCATATAAGTACTCCTTGACCCAAAGTGCGTTACCCTAGCCCCTTTATAAGTACTTCCTGACCCCAAGTTAGTTATCCTAGCCCCTTTATATGTAGTCTCTGACCGCAAGTGAGTTATCCTAGCCCCTTTATATGTACTCTCAGACACCAAGTGAGTTAACCTAGTCCCTTATAACTACTCCCTGATCCCCAGTGAGTTACCCTAGCCCCTTTATAAGTACACCCTGACCCCAAGTGAGTTACCCTGGTCCCATATAAGTACTCCCAGACACCAATTGAGTTATCCTAGCCTTTATATATGTACTCTCTGACCGCAAGTGAGTTACCCTAGAACCATATAAGGACTCCCTGACCCCAAGTGAGTTACCATAGCCCCTTTATAAGTACTTCCTGACTCCAAGTTAGTTATCCTAGCCCCTTTATATGTACTCTCTGACCGCAAGTGAGTTATCCTAGCCCCTTTATATGTACTCTCAGACACCAAGTGAGTTAACCTAGTCCCTTATAACTACTCGCTGATCCCCAGTGAGTTACCCTAGCCCCTTTATAAGTACACCTTGGCCCCAAGTGAGTTACCCTGGTCCCATATAAGTACTCCCAGACACCAATTGAGTTAGCCTAGTCCAATATAAGTACTCCTTGACCCAAAGTGAGTTACCCTAGCCCCTTTATAAGTACTCCCAGACCCCAAGTGATTTACCCTAGTCCCATATAAGTACTCCCAGACCCCAAGTGAGTTACCCTAGTCCCATAGATGTACTCCTTGACCCAAAGTGCGTTACCCTAGCCCCTTCATAAGCACTCCCTGACACCAAGTGAGTTACCATATCACCTTTATAAGTACTCCCTGACCCCAAGTGAGTTATCCTAGCCCCTTTATATGTACTCTCTGACCGCAAGTGAGTTACCGTAGTCCCATAGTAGTACTCCCTGACCCCAAGTGAGTTATCCTAGCCGCTTTATATGGACTCTCTGACCGCAAGTGAGTTACCCTAGTCCCATAGTAGTACTCCCTGACCCAAGTGAGTTACCCTAGTCCCATATAAGTACTGCTTGACCCAAAGTGAGTTACTCTAGCCCCTTTATAAGTACTCCCAGACCCCAAGTGAGTTACCCTAGTCCCATAGATGTACTCACAGAAACCAAGTGAGTTACCCTAGTCCCATATAAGTACTCCTTGACACAAAGTGCGTTACCCTAGCCCCTTTATAAGTACACCCTGACCCCAAGTGAGTTAAAATATCACCTTTATAAGTACTCCCTGACCCCAAGTGAGTTATCCTAGCCCCTTTATATGTACTCTCTGACCGCAAGTGAGTTACCGTAGTCTCATAGTAGTACTCCCTGACCCCAAGTGAGTTATCCTAACCCCTTTATATGTACTCTCTGACCGCAAGTGAGTTACCCTAGTCCAATATAAGTACTCCCTGACCCCAAGTGAGTTACCATAGCCCCTTTATAAGTACTCCCTGACCCCAAGTGAGTTACCATAGCCCCTTTATAAGTATTCCCTGACCCCAAGTGAGTTATCCTAGCCCCTTTATATGTGCTCTCTGACCGCAAGTTAGTTACCCTAGTCCCATAGTAGTACTCCCTGACCCAAGTGAGTTACCCTAGTCCCATATAAGTACTGCTTGACCCAAAGTGAGTTACTCTAGCCCCTTTATAAGTACTCCCTAACCCCAAGTGATTTACCCTAGTCCCATATAAGTACTCCCAGACCCCAAGTGAGTTACCCTAGTCCCATAGATGTACTCCCTGACCCCAAGTGTGTTACCCTAGTCACATAGAAGTACTCCCTGACCCCAAGTGAGTTATCCTAGTTCCACAGAAGTACTCCCTGACCCCAAGTGAGTTACCCTGGTCCCAAATAAGTACTCACAGACACCAAGTGAGTTACCCTAGTCCCATATAAGTACTCCTTGACCCAAAGTGCGTTACCCTAACCCCTTTATAAGTACTTCCTGACCCCAAGTTAGTTATCCTAGCCCCTTTATATGTACTCTCTGACCGCAAGTGAGTTATCCTAGCCCCTTTATATGTACTCTCAGACACCAAGTGAGTTAACCTAGTCCCTTATAACTACTCCCTGATCCCCAGTGAGTTACCCTAGCCCCTTTATAAGTACACCCTGACCCCAAGTGAGTTACCCTGGTCCCATATAAGTACTCCCAGACACCAATTGAGTTAGCCTAGTCCAATATAAGTACTCCTTGACCCAAAGTGAGTTACCCTAGCCCCTTTATAAGTACTCCCAGACCCCAAGTGAGTTATCCTAGCCTTTATATATGTACTCTCTGACCGCAAGTGAGTTACCCTAGAACCATATAAGGACTCCCTGACCCCAAGTGAGTTACCATAGCCCCTTTATAAGTACTTCCTGACTCCAAGTTAGTTATCCTAGCCCCTTTATAAGTACTCCCTGACCCCAAGTGAGTTATCCTAGCCCCTTTATATGTACTCTCTGACCGCAAGTTAGTTACCCTAGTCCCATAGTAGTACTCCCTGACCCAAGTGAGTTACCCTAGTCCCATATAAGTACTGCTTGACCCAAAGTGAGTTACTCTAGCCCCTTTATAAGTACTCCCAGACCCCAAGTGAGTTACCCTAGTCCCATAGATGTACTCACAGAAACCAAGTGAGTTACCCTAGTCCCATATAAGTACTCCTTGACACAAAGTGCGTTACCCTAGCCCCTTTATAAGTACACCCTGACCCCAAGTGAATTAAAATATCACCTTTATAAGTACTCCCTGACCCCAAGTGAGTTATCCTAGCCCCTTTATATGTACTCTCTGACCGCAAGTGAGTTACCGTAGTCCCATAGTAGTACTCCCTGACCCCAAGTGAGTTATCCTAACCCCTTTATATGTACTCTCTGACCGCAAGTGAGTTACCCTAGTCCAATATAAGTACTCCCTGACCCCAAGTGAGTTACCATAGCCCCTTTATAAGTACTCCCTGACCCCAAGTGAGTTACCATAGCCCCTTTATAAGTACTCCCTGACCCCAAGTGAGTTATCCTAGCCCCTTTATATGTGCTCTCTGACCGCAAGTTAGTTACCCTAGTCCCATAGTAGTACTCCCTGACCCAAGTGAGTTACCCTAGTCCCATATAAGTACTGCTTGACCCAAAGTGAGTTACTCTAGCCCCTTTATAAGTACTCCCTAACCCCAAGTGATTTACCCTAGTCCCATATAAGTACTCCCAGACCCCAAGTGAGTTACCCTAGTCCCATAGATGTACTCCCTGACCCCAAGTGTGTTACCCTAGTCACATAGAAGTACTCCCTGACCCCAAGTGAGTTTTCCTAGTTCCACAGAAGTACTCCCTGACCCCAAGTGAGTTACCCTGGTCCCAAATAAGTACTCACAGACACCAAGTGAGTTACCCTAGTCCCATATAAGTACTCCTTGACCCAAAGTGCGTTACCCTAGCCCCTTTATAAGTACTTCCTGACCCCAAGTTAGTTATCCTAGCCCCTTTATATGTACTCTCTGACCGCAAGTGAGTTATCCTAGCCCCTTTATATGTACTCTCAGACACCAAGTGAGTTAACCTAGTCCCTTATAACTACTCCCTGATCCCCAGTGAGTTACCCTAGCCCCTTTATAAGTACACCCTGACCCCAAGTGAGTTACCCTGGTCCCATATAAGTACTCCCAGACACCAATTGAGTTAGCCTAGTCCAATATAAGTACTCCTTGACCCAAAGTGAGTTACCCTAGCCCCTTTATAAGTACTCCCAGACCCCAAGTGAGTTATCCTAGCCTTTATATATGTACTCTCTGACCGCAAGTGAGTTACCCTAGAACCATATAAGGACTCCCTGACCCCAAGTGAGTTACCATAGCCCCTTTATAAGTACTTCCTGACTCCATGTTAGTTATCCTAGCCCCTTTATATGTACTCTCTGACCGCAAGTGAGTTATCCTAGCCCCTTTATATGTACTCTCAGACACCAAGTGAGTTAACCTAGTCCATTATAACTACTCGCTGATCCCCAGTGAGTTACCCTAGCCCCTTTATAAGTACACCTTGGCCCCAAGTGAGTTACCCTGGTCCCATATAAGTACTCCCAGACACCAATTGAGTTAGCCTAGTCCAATATAAGTACTCCTTGACCCAAAGTGAGTTACCCTAGCCCCTTTATAAGTACTCCCAGACCCCAAGTGATTTACCCTAGTCCCATATAAGTACTCCCAGACCCCAAGTGAGTTACCCTAGTCCCATAGATGTACTCCTTGACCCAAAGTGCGTTACCCTAGCCCCTTCATAAGCACTCCCTGACACCAAGTGAGTTACCATATCACCTTTATAAGTACTCCCTGACCCCAAGTGAGTTATCCTAGCCCCTTTATATGTACTCTCTGACCGCAAGTGAGTTACCGTAGTCCCATAGTAGTACTCCCTGACCCCAAGTGAGTTATCCTAGCCGCTTTATATGGACTCTCTGACCGCAAGTGAGTTACCCTAGTCACATAGAAGTACTCCCTGACCCCAAGTGAGTTACCCTAGTCCCATATAAGTACTCCTTGACACAAAGTGCGTTACCCTAGCCCCTTTATAAGTACACCCTGACCCCAAGTGAGTTACCCTGGTCCCAAATAAGTACTCACAGACACCAAGTGAGTTACCCTAGTCCCATATAAGTACTCCTTGACCCAAAGTGCGTTACCCTAGCCCATTTATAAGCACTCCTTGACCCAAAGTGCGTTACCCTAGCCCATTTATAAGCACTCCCTGACACCAAGTGAGTTACCATATCACCTTTATAAGTACTCCCTGACCCCAAGTGAGTTACCCTGGTCCCATATAAGTACTCACAGTCACCAAGTGAGTTACCCTAGTCCCATATAAGTACTCCTTGACACAAAGTGCGTTACCCTAGCCCCTTTATAAGTACACCCTGACCCCAAGTGAGTTACCATATCACCTTTATAAGTACTCCCTGACCCCAAGTGAGTTATCCTAGCCCCTTTATATGTACTCTCTGACCGCAAGTGAGTTACCGTAGTCCCATAGTAGTACTCCCTGGCCCCAAGTGAGTTATCCTAGCCCCTTTATATGTACTCTCTGACCGCAAGTGAGTTACCCTAGTCCAATATAAGTATTCCCTGACCCCAAGTGAGTTACCATAGCCCCTTTATAAGTACTCCCTGACCCCAAGTGAGTTACCATAGCCCCTTTATAAGTACTCCCTGACCCCAAGTGAGTTATCCTAGCCCCTTTATATGTACTCTCTGACCGCAAGTTAGTTACCCTAGTCCCATAGTAGTACTCCCTGACCCAAGTGAGTTACCCTAGTCCCATATAAGTACTGCTTGACCCAAAGTGAGTTACTCTAGCCCCTTTATAAGTACTCCCTAACCCCAAGTGATTTACCCTAGTCCCATATAAGTACTCCCAGACCCCAAGTGAGTTACCCTAGTCCCATAGATGTACTCCCTGACCCCAAGTGTGTTACCCTAGTCACATAGAAGTACTCCCTGACCCCAAGTGAGTTTTCCTAGTTCCACAGAAGTACTCCCTGACCCCAAGTGAGTTACCCTGGTCCCAAATAAGTACTCACAGACACCAAGTGAGTTACCCTAGTCCCATATAAGTACTCCTTGACCCAAAGTGCGTTACCCTAGCCCCTTTATAAGTACTTCCTGACCCCAAGTTAGTTATCCTAGCCCCTTTATATGTACTCTCTGACCGCAAGTGAGTTATCCTAGCCCCTTTATATGTACTCTCAGACACCAAGTGAGTTAACCTAGTCCCTTATAACTACTCCCTGATCCCCAGTGAGTTACCCTAGCCCCTTTATAAGTACACCCTGACCCCAAGTGAGTTACCCTGGTCCCATATAAGTACTCCCAGACACCAATTGAGTTAGCCTAGTCCAATATAAGTACTCCTTGACCCAAAGTGAGTTACCCTAGCCCCTTTATAAGTACTCCCAGACCCCAAGTGAGTTATCCTAGCCTTTATATATGTACTCTCTGACCGCAAGTGAGTTACCCTAGAACCATATAAGGACTCCCTGACCCCAAGTGAGTTACCATAGCCCCTTTATAAGTACTTCCTGACTCCATGTTAGTTATCCTAGCCCCTTTATATGTACTCTCTGACCGCAAGTGAGTTATCCTAGCCCCTTTATATGTACTCTCAGACACCAAGTGAGTTAACCTAGTCCATTATAACTACTCGCTGATCCCCAGTGAGTTACCCTAGCCCCTTTATAAGTACACCTTGGCCCCAAGTGAGTTACCCTGGTCCCATATAAGTACTCCCAGACACCAATTGAGTTAGCCTAGTCCAATATAAGTACTCCTTGACCCAAAGTGAGTTACCCTAGCCCCTTTATAAGTACTCCCAGACCCCAAGTGATTTACCCTAGTCCCATATAAGTACTCCCAGACCCCAAGTGAGTTACCCTAGTCCCATAGATGTACTCCTTGACCCAAAGTGCGTTACCCTAGCCCCTTCATAAGCACTCCCTGACACCAAGTGAGTTACCATATCACCTTTATAAGTACTCCCTGACCCCAAGTGAGTTATCCTAGCCCCTTTATATGTACTCTCTGACCGCAAGTGAGTTACCGTAGTCCCATAGTAGTACTCCCTGACCCCAAGTGAGTTATCCTAGCCGCTTTATATGGACTCTCTGACCGCAAGTGAGTTACCCTAGTCACATAGAAGTACTCCCTGACCCCAAGTGAGTTACCCTAGTCCCATATAAGTACTCCTTGACACAAAGTGCGTTACCCTAGCCCCTTTATAAGTACACCCTGACCCCAAGTGAGTTACCCTGGTCCCAAATAAGTACTCACAGACACCAAGTGAGTTACCCTAGTCCCATATAAGTACTCCTTGACCCAAAGTGCGTTACCCTAGCCCATTTATAAGCACTCCTTGACCCAAAGTGCGTTACCCTAGCCCATTTATAAGCACTCCCTGACACCAAGTGAGTTACCATATCACCTTTATAAGTACTCCCTGACCCCAAGTGAGTTACCCTGGTCCCATATAAGTACTCACAGTCACCAAGTGAGTTACCCTAGTCCCATATAAGTACTCCTTGACACAAAGTGCGTTACCCTAGCCCCTTTATAAGTACACCCTGACCCCAAGTGAGTTACCATATCACCTTTATAAGTACTCCCTGACCCCAAGTGAGTTATCCTAGCCCCTTTATATGTACTCTCTGACCGCAAGTGAGTTACCGTAGTCCCATAGTAGTACTCCCTGGCCCCAAGTGAGTTATCCTAGCCCCTTTATATGTACTCTCTGACCGCAAGTGAGTTACCCTAGTCCAATATAAGTATTCCCTGACCCCAAGTGAGTTACCATAGCCCCTTTATAAGTACTCCCTGACCCCAAGTGAGTTACCATAGCCCCTTTATAAGTACTCCCTGACCCCAAGTGAGTTATCCTAGCCCCTTTATATGTACTCTCTGACCGCAAGTTAGTTACCCTAGTCCCATAGTAGTACTCCCTGACCCAAGTGAGTTACCCTAGTCCCATATAAGTACTGCTTGACCCAAAGTGAGTTACTCTAGCCCCTTTATAAGTACTCCCTGACCCCAAGTGATTTACCCTAGTCCCATATAAGTACTCCCAGACCTCAAGTGAGTTACCCTAGCCCCATAGATGTACTCACAGAAACCAAGTGAGTTACCCTAGTCCCATATAAGTACTCCTTGACCCAAAGTGAGTTAACGTAGCCCCTTAATATGTACACCCTGGCCCCAAGTGAGATACCCTGGTCCCATATAACTACTCAAAGACACCAAGTGAGTTATCCCAGTCCCATATAAGTACTCCTTGACCCAAAGTGCGTTACCCTAGCCCCTTTATAAGCACTCCCTGACCCCATGTGAGTTACCCTATCCCCTTAATAAGTACACCCTGGTCCCAAGTGAGTTACCCTGGTCCCATATAAGTACTCAAAGACACCAAGTGAGTTACCCTAGTCCCATATAAGTACTCCTTGACCCAAAGTGAGTTAACGTAGCCCCTTAATATGTACACCCTGGCCCCAAGTGAGATACCCTGGTCCCATATAACTACTCAAAGACACCAAGTGAGTTATCCCAGTCCCATATAAGTACTCCTTGACCCAAAGTGCGTTACCCTAGCCCCTTTATAAGTACTCCCTGACCCCAAGTGAGTTACCATATCACCTTTATAAGTACTCCCTGACCCCAAGTGAGTTATCCTATCCCCTTTATATGTACTCTCTGACCGCAAGTGAGTTATCCTAGCCCCTTTATATGTACTCCCAGACCCCCAGTGAGTTACCCTAGTCCCTTATAAGTACTCCCAGACCCCCAGTGAGTTACCCTAGTCCCTTATAAGTACTCCCTGACCCAAAGTGAGTTAACCTAGCCCCTTTATAAGTACTCCCTGACCCCAAGTGAGTTACCCCGGTTTCATATAAGTACTCACAGACACCAAGTAAGTTACCCTAGTCCTATATAAGTACTCCTTGACACAAAGTGCGTTACACTAGCCCCTTTATAAGTACACCCTGACCCCAAGTGAGTTACCATATCACCTTTATAAGTACTCCCTGACCCCAAGTGAGTTATCCTAGCCCCTTTATATGTACCCTCTGACCGCAAGTGAGTTACCGTAGTCCCATAGTAGTACTCCCTGACCCCAAGTGAGTTATCCTAGCCCCTTTATATGTACTCTCTGACTGCAAGTGAGATACCCTAGTCCAATATAAGTACTCCCTGACCCCAAGTGAGTTACCATAGCCCCTTTATAAGTACTCCCTGACCCCAAGTGAGTTACCATAGCCCCTTTATAAGTACTCCCTGACCCCAAGTGAGTTATCCTAGCCCCTTTATATGTACTCTCTGACCGCAAGTTAGTTACCCTAGTCCCATAGTAGTACTCCCTGACCCAAGTGAGTTACCCTAGTCCCATATAAGTACTGCTTGACCCAAAGTGAGTTACCCTAGTCCCATAGATGTACTCCCTGACCCCAAGTGTGTTACCCTAGTCACATAGAAGTACTCCCTGACACCAAGTGCGTTACCCTAGCCCCTTTATAAGCACTCCCTGACCCCAAGTGAGTTATCCTAGCCCCTTTATATGTACTCTCTGACCGCAAGTGAGTTACCGCAGTCCCATAGTAGTACTCCCTGACCCCAAGTGAGTTATCCTAGCCGCTTTATATGTACTGCTTGACCCAAAGTGAGTTACCCTAGTCCCATAGATGTACTCCCTGACCCCAAGTGTGTTACCCTAGTCACATAGAAGTACTCCCTGACCCCAAGTGAGTTATCCTAGTTCCACAGAAGTACTCCCTGACCCCAAGTGAGTTACCCTGGTCCCAAATAAGTACTCACAGACACCAAGTGAGTTACCCTAGTCCCATATAAGTACTCCTTGACCCAAAGTGCGTTACCCTAACCCCTTTATATGTACTTCCTGACCCCAAGTTAGTTATCCTAGCCCCTTTATATGTACTCTCTGACCGCAAGTGAGTTATCCTAGCCCCTTTATATGTACTCTCAGACACCAAGTGAGTTAACCTAGTCCCTTATAACTACTCCCTGATCCCCAGTGAGTTACCCTAGCCCCTTTATAAGTACACCCTGACCCCAAGTGAGTTACCCTGGTCCCATATAAGTACTCCCAGACACCAATTGAGTTAGCCTAGTCCAATATAAGTACTCCTTGACCCAAAGTGAGTTACCCTAGCCCCTTTATAAGTACTCCCAGACCCCAAGTGAGTTATCCTAGCCTTTATATATGTACTCTCTGACCGCAAGTGAGTTACCCTAGAACCATATAAGGACTCCCTGACCCCAAGTGAGTTACCATAGCCCCTTTATAAGTACACCCTGACCCCAAGTGAGTTACCCTGGTCCCAAATAAGTACTCACAGACACCAAGTGAGTTACCCTAGTCCCATATAAGTACTCCTTGACCCAAAGTGCGTTACCCTAGCCCATTTATAAGCACTCCTTGACCCAAAGTGCGTTACCCTAGCCCATTTATAAGCACTCCCTGACACCAAGTGAGTTACCATATCACCTTTATAAGTACTCCCTGACCCCAAGTGAGTTACCCTGGTCCCATATAAGTACTCACAGTCACCAAGTGAGTTACCCTAGTCCCATATAAGTACTCCTTGACACAAAGTGCGTTACCCTAGCCCCTTTATAAGTACACCCTGACCCCAAGTGAGTTACCATATCACCTTTATAAGTACTCCCTGACCCCAAGTGAGTTATCCTAGCCCCTTTATATGTACTCTCTGACCGCAAGTGAGTTACCGTAGTCCCATAGTAGTACTCCCTGGCCCCAAGTGAGTTATCCTAGCCCCTTTATATGTACTCTCTGACCGCAAGTGAGTTACCCTAGTCCAATATAAGTACTCCCTGACCCCAAGTGAGTTACCATAGCCCCTTTATAAGTACTCCCTGACCCCAAGTGAGATACCATAGCCCCTTTATAAGTACTCCCTGACCCCAAGTGAGTTACCATAGCCCCTTTATAAGTACTCCCTGACCCCAAGTGAGTTACCATAGCCCCTTTATAAGTACTCCCTGACCCCAAGTGAGTTATCCTAGCCCCTTTATATGTACTCTCTGACCGCAAGTTAGTTACCCTAGTCCCATAGTAGTACTCCCTGACCCAAGTGAGTTACCCTAGTCCCATATAAGTACTGCTTGACCCAAAGTGAGTTACTCTAGCCCCTTTATAAGTACTCCCTGACCCCAAGTGATTTACCCTAGTCCCATATAAGTACTCCCTGACCCCAAGTGAGTTACCCTGGTCCCATATAAGTACTCACAGTCACCAAGTGAGTTACCCTAGTCCCATATAAGTACTCCTTGACCCCCAGTGAGTTACCCTATCCCCTTAATAAGTACACCCTGGTCCCAAGTGAGTTACCCTGGTCCCATATAAGTACTCACAGTCACCAAGTGAGTTACCCTAGTCCCATATAAGTACTCCTTGACCCAAAGTGCGTTACCCTAGCCCCTTTATAAGCACTCCCTGACCCCATGTGAGTTACCCTATCCCCTTAATAAGTACACCCTGGTCCGAAGTGAGTTACCCTTTTTTTTTTTTTTTTTTTTTTTTTTTTTTTTTTTTTTTTTTTCCGACGCTTTGCGAGGTAGGGGGAAACTTCTTAAAGCCTTACGGCTTGTTAAGTACCTCCGGCGGCCGATGTTTTGGCCAGAGGTTATGTGGGATTCTAACCCACCAAAACCCCCTACCTGCCCCCCTACCCGGTACCAAGCATAGCTTATAACATCAGGTAGGAGGGTATACGCTCTACTCTACGACCGTATGCGGTCATCCCAAGACAAACAAAAACCCCAGACTCTACCCCACCCCAGAGGAGAGAGCAGCAGACTCCTCAGCTCGGACTCTACTGTCCTTGGAGGTGAGGACCCTAACCGAGAAGCTGGAAAATGCATTCCAAGCTCTCGGCGTACTCGTAACATGGGACACAAGGGTCTCCACCTCCAACGAGGGCACACCTAAAGCATCACAGAGTTCTGCTCTTTCGCATTCCCACAGGGGACACCACAACAGCGTGTGCTCCGCCGTATCCGCGACCGGATTCGGGGAGCACCAGCAGTCGGGAGTCGCCCTGCGGCCCACCCTCGCGCGATGACTCATGAAACTACCATGCCCCAGGAGCATCTGGGAAACATGGTAGTTCAAGCTTCTACAATTAGCAGCCAGCCAGGACCGGATGTCCGGGATGAGGCGGTGGGTCCACCTACCCCGACCATCCGAGTCCCATGCTGCCTGCCATCTCTCTACTAAATTAGCCCTCGCCAATCTCCGCGCTTCGGCCACGCCAGCCGAGGAGCCACCCGCACGCGACGCATCGTACACCTCCCTGCGCTCCAAAGCTAAAAGATGGGCCGGTGGTATGCCCGAGATTACTAATAGCGCACAGGACGAAGCCGTACGACACGCGCGGGAAACCCTCAGCGCCATGACCCTCTGCGCGGAGATTAGGGACCTCGCAATGGTTGGGCGAGAGGCAGCCTCAGCCCAGCAAGGCGCCCCGTAAAGAAGAATGCTGTGCACTAAATTCGTGTACAACATCCTTCCCGAGACCCCCGACCCACCCACGTTCGGCAATAAATTACTCAACGCCCACCCAGCCTTTTTGGCTTTTCCCACCATGCAATCAATGTGAAACTTGAAGGAAAGACGACGATCCAACCACACACCGAGGTATTTCGCCCGCGGGGAGACGGAAACCGTCTCGCCCCCGACCGAAAACCGCGGAGCCCGATCAGACCGCCTCCTAGAGAAGAAAACAGCCTCCGATTTGGAGACGTTCACCTCCAGGTTCCTCCCCTCAAGCCACAGAACGATACGCGACAAAGCCCTGTTAGCCTTCAACTGCAAGGACCCGACGCTTCCCGCAGACACAACACAATGCCGTATCGTCCGCGTAACAAGTCAACGTGCAGCCCTCCGGGAGACTCAACCGCAGCAGACCGTCGAAACAAATGTTCCACAGGAGAGGTCCTAAGACCGATCCCTGCGGAACACCCGCCCCAACGCGCCACTCTGCCGTCCAGCGCACTCAATGACCCGGTCCCCCAGGTAACTGCGGACTATATCCACAATCACCCCCGGGACCGCGCCATTGGCGGCCAGGGCCTCCAAGATGGCCGCATGCGACACAGAATTGAACGCGTTCTTAATGTCGAGAAGGATTACGGCCACGCGTTTGCTCCGGTACACAGACCCCCGAAGGGCGATCCGAATAAAATTCTGGACAGCCGATACGGCATCCATGGTACTTCTACCAGGACGGAACCCGTATTGACCGTCCGCGAGAGGTGCGACCCCCTCATAAACCTCCGTAAGACGAGCGACAACTACCCTCTCGAACAACTTCCCCACCACCGGTAGGAGAGATATGGGTCTGAAGCCCCCCGATCCCTTTCGGGATTAGGAACAACCCTCGCCCTCCTCCAGATAGCGGGAAAGTCGCCGAGTTCCAGGCAGCGGTTGAACAACCGGGCAAAATCAGCGGGGCAGCTCATTGCTGCAACCTTAACCACTTCCGGGAGAATGCCATCGACACCAGGGGCCCCCTTTGCAGGGGACCTCCCGGCAGCCATGACAATCTCTGTTTCCGTGATGAGATCAGACTCCAAGATCGGCCCTGGTGTTTACCGCGAAACACGAATGGAACGCCCCCACCGAAGTGAGTTACCCTGGTCCCATATAAGTACTCAAAGACACCAAGTGAGTTACCCTAGTCCCATATAAGTACTCCCTTGACCCAAAGTGAGTTAACGTAGCCCCTTAATATGTACACCCCTGGCCCCAAGTGAGATACCCTGGTCCCATATAAGTACTCAAAGACACCAAGTGAGTTATCCCAGTCCCCATATAAGTACTCCTTGACCCAAAGTGCGTTACCCTAGCCCCTTTATAAGTACTCCCTGACCCCAAGTGAGTTACCATATCACCTTTATAAGTACTCCCCTGACCCCCAAGTGAGTTATCCTATCCCCTTTATATGTACTCTCTGACCGCAAGTGAGTTATCCTAGCCCCTTTATATGTACTCCCAGACCCCCAGTGAGTTACCCTAGTCCCTTATAAGTACTCCCCAGACCCCCAGTGAGTTACCCTAGTCCCTTATAAGTAATCCCTGACCCAAAGTGAGTTAACCTAGCCCCCTTTATAAGTACTCCCTGACCCCAAGTGAGTTACCCCCCGGTTTCATATAAGTACTCACAGACACCAAGTAAGTTACCACTAGTCCTATATAAGTACTACTTGACACAAAGTGCGTTACCCCTAGCCCCTTTATAAGTACAATCCTGACCCCAAGTGAGTTACCATTATCACCTTTATAAGTACTCCCCTGACCCCAAGTGAGTTATCCTAGCCCCTTTATATGTACCCTCTGACCGCAAGTGAGTTACCGTAGTTCCATAGTAGTACTCCCTGACCCCAAGTGAGTTATCCTAGCCCCTTTATATGTACTCCTCTGACTGCAAGTGAGATACCCTAGTCCAATATAAGTACTCCCCTGACCCCAAGTGAGTTACCATAGCCCCCTTTATAAGTACTCCCCTGACCCCAAGTGAGTTACCATAGCCCCCTTTATAAGTACTCCCCTGACCCCAAGTGAGTTATCCTAGCCCCTTTATATGTACTCTCTGACCGCAAGTTAGTTACCCTAGTCCCATAGTAGTACTCCCATGACCCAAGTGAGTTTACCCTAGTCCCATATAAGTACTGCCTTGACCAAAGTGAGTTACCCTAGTCCCATAGATGTACTCCCTGACCCCAAGTGTGTTACCCTAGTCACATAGAAGTACTCCCTGACACCAAGTGCGTTACCCTAGCCCCTTTATAAGCACTCCCTGACCCCAAGTGAGTTATCCTAGCCCCTTTATATGTACTCTCTGACCGCAAGTGAGTTACCGCAGTCCCATAGTAGTACTCCCCTGACCCCAAGTGAGTTATCCTAGCCGCTTTATATGTACTCTCTGACAGCAAGTGAGTTACACTAGTCACATAGAAGTACTCCCTGACCCCAAGTGAGGTTATTCTAGCCCCTTTATATTT
Source organism: Prorops nasuta (assembly GCF_024137725.1). Lineage (NCBI taxonomy): Eukaryota > Metazoa > Arthropoda > Insecta > Hymenoptera > Bethylidae > Prorops > Prorops nasuta. Next base: position 19,583 of record NW_027117073.1, on the reverse strand, counting down.
ACTGTCTGACCGCAAGTGAGTTATCCTAGCCCCTTTATATGTACTCCCCAGGACCCCCATTGAGTTACCTAGTCCCTTATAAGTACTCCCTGACCCCATGTGAGTTACCCTATCCCCTTAATAAGTACATCCTAGTCCCAAGTGAGTTACCCCTGGTCCCATATAAGTACTCAAAGACACCAAGTGAGTTACCCTACGTCCCCCATATAAGTACTCCTTGACCCAAAGTGAGTTACCCTAGCCCCTTTATAAGTACTCCCTGGACCCAAGTGAGTTACCATATCACCTTTATAAGTACTCCCTGACCCCAAGTGAGTTATCCTAGCCCTTTATATGTACTCTCTGACCGCAAATGAGTTATCCTAGCCCCTTTATATGTACTCCCCAGACCCCCAGTGAGTTACCCTAGTCCCTTATAAGTACTCCCTGACCCCAAGTGAGTTACCCAAGCCCCTTAATAAGTACACCCCTGGCCCCACGTGAGTTACCCTGTTCCCATATAAGTACTCACAGACACCAAGTGTGTTACCCTAGTCCCATATAAGTACTCCTTGACACAAATTGCGTTACCCCTAGCCCCTTTATAAGTACTCCCTGACCCCAAGTGAGTTACCATATCACCTTTATAAGTACTCCCCTGACCCCAAGTGAGTTATCCTAGCCCCTTTATATGTACTCTCTGACCGCAAGTGAGTTACCGTAGGCCAATAGTAGTACTCCCTGACCCCAAGTGAGTTATCCTAGCCCCTTTATATGTACTATCTGCCCGCAAGTGAGTTACCATAGCCCCTTTATAAGTACTCCCTGAGCCCAAGTGAGTTATCCTAGCCCATTTATATGTACTCTCTGACCGCAAGTTAGTTACCCTAGTCCTATAGTAGCACTCTCTGACCGCAAGTGAGTAACCCTAGTCCCATATAAGTACTCCCCCTGACCCCAAGTGAGTTACCCTATCCCCTTTATAAGTACACCCTGGCCCCAAGTGATTTTTCCTAGCCCCCTTTATATGTACTCCCAGACTCCAAGTGAGTTACCATAGCCGCTTTATATGTACTCCCATACCCCAAGTGAGTTACCCTAGTCCCCATTGAAGTACTTCCTGACCCCAAGTGAGTTACCGTAGCCCCCTTTATAAGTACTCCCTGACCCCATGTGTGTTACCCTAGCCCTTTAATAAGTACACACCCTGGCCCCAAGTGAGTTACCCTGGTCTCATATAAGTAATCACAGACACCAAGTAAGTTACCCTAGTCCCATATAAGTACTCCTTGACCCAAACTGAGTTACCCTAACCCCTTTATAAGAACTCCCCTGACCACAAGTGAGTTACCATAGCCCCTTTATAAGTACTCCCTGAGCCCAAGTGAGTTATCCTTAGCCCATTTATATGTACTCTCTGACCGCAAGTTAGTTACCCTAGTCCTATAGTAGCACTCCCTGACCCAAGTGAGTTACCCTAGTCCCATATAAGTACTGCTTGAACCAAAGTGAGTTACCCTAGCCCTTTATATGTACTCTCTGACTCGCAAGTGAGTAACCCTAGTCCCATATAAGTACTCCCTGACCCCAAGTGAGTTACCCTATCCCCTTTATAAGTACACCCCCTGGCCCCAAGTGATTTTTCCTAGCCCCCTTTATATGTACTCCCAGACTCCAAGTGAGTTACCATAGCCGCTTTATATGTACTCCCCATACCCCAAGTGAGTTACCCCTAGTCCCATTGAAGTACTTCCTGACCCCAAGTGAGTTACCGTAGCCCCTTTATAAGTACTCCCTGACCCCATGTGTGTTACCCTAGCCCTTTAATAAGTACACCCTGGCCCCAAGTGAGTTACCCTGGTCTCATATAAGTAATCACAGACACCAAGTAAGTTACCCTAGTCCCATATAAGTACTCCTTGACCCAAACTGAGTTACCCTAACCCCCTTTATAAGTACTCCCTGACCACAAGTGAGTTACCCATATCACCTTTATAAGTACTCCCCTGACCCCAAGTGAGTTATCCTAGCCCCCTTCATATGTACTCTCTGACCGCAAGTGAGTTACCCTAGTCCCATAGTAGTACTTCCTGACCCCAAGTGAGTTACCCCTAGTCCCATATAAGTACTCCCAGACCGCAAGTGAGTTATCCTAGTCCCATAGAAGTACTCCCTGACCCAAAATGTGTGATCCTATCCCCTGTATATGAACTCTCTGACCGCAAGTGAGTTACCCTAGTCCTATATAAGTACTTCCCCTGACCCAAAATGTGTTTTCCTAGCCCCTTTATATGAACTCTCTGACCGCAAGTAAGTTACCCCTAGTCCTAATAAGTACTCCCCTGACCCCCAAGTGAGTTACCATAGCCCCTATATAAGTACTCCTGACCCCAAGTGAGTTACCCTAGTCCCCTAGAAGTACTCCCCTGACCCCAAGTAAGTTACCCTAGTCCACATAGAAGTACTCCTTGACCCCAAGTGAGTTATCCTAACCCCTTTATATGTACTCCCTGACCCCAAGTGAGTTATCCTAGCCCCTTTATATGTACTTTCTGACCGCAAGTGAGTTACCCAAGTCCCATAGTAGTTACTCCCCTGACCCCAAGTGAGTTACCATAGCCCCTTTATAAGTATTCCCTGACCCCAAGTGAGTTATCCTAGCCCCTTTATATGTACTCTTTGACTGCAAGTGAGTTATCCTATTCCCTTTATATGTACTCCCTGACCCCACGTGAGTTAACCCTAGCCCCATTATAAGTACACCCCTGGCCCCAAGTGAGTTACCCAGGTCCCATATAAGTACTCCCCAGACACCAAGTGAGTTAGCCTAGTCCAATATAAGTACTAATTGACCCAAAGTGAGTTACCCTAGCCCTTTAATAAGTACAACCCTGGCCCCTAGTGAGTTACCCTAGTCACATAGAAGTACTCCCTGACCCCAAGTGAGTTATCCTTGTTCCATAGAAGTACACTCTCACCGCAAGTGAGTTATCCTAGCCCCTTTATATGTACTCTCTGACCCCAAGTGAGTTATCCTAGCCTTTATATATGTACTCTCTGACCGCAAGTGAGTTATCCTAGCCTTTTTTATATGTACCTCCCCAGATCCCAAGTGAGTTACCCTAGTCCCTTATATGTACTCCCCTGACCCCAAGTGAGTTACCTAGCCCCTTAATAAGTACACCCTGGCTCCAAGCGAGTTACCCCTGGTCCCATATAAGTACTCCTAGACCCCAAATGAGTTACCCTAGTCCCATATAAGTACTCCCAGACCCCAAGTGAGTTACCCTATTCCAATATATGTACTACCCTGACCCCCAAGTGAGTTACCATAGCCCCTTTATAAGTACTCCCCTGACCCCAAGTGAGTTATCCTAGCCCCTTTATATGTACTCTCTGACCGCAAGTTAGGTACCCTAGTCCCATAGTAGTACTCCCTGACCCAAGTGAGTTACCCTAGTCCCATATAAGTACTGCTTGACCCAAAGTGAGTTATCCTAGTTCCATAGAAGTACACACCCTGACCCCAAGTGAGTTACCCTGGTCCCATATTAGTACTCACAGACACCAAGTGAGTTACCCTAGTCCCATATAAGTACTCCTTGATCCAAAGTGCGTTACCCTAGCCCCTTTATATGTACTCTCTGACCGCAAGTGAGTTACCCTAGTCCAATATAAGTACTCCCTGACCCCAAGTGAGTTACCATAGCCCCTTTATAAGTACTCCCTGACCCCAAGTAAGTTACCATAGCCCCTTTATAAGTACTCCCTGACCCCAAGTGAGTTATCCTAGCCCCTTTATATGTACTCTCTGACCGCAAGTTAGTTACCCTAGTCCCCATAGTAGTACTCCCCTGACCCAAGTGAGTTACCCTAGTCCCATATAAGTACTGCTTGACCCGAAAGTGAATTACCCTAGCCCCATTATAAGTACTCCCCTGACCCCATGTGAGTTATCCTAGCCCCTTTATATGTACTCTCTGACCGCAAGTGAGTAACCCTAGTCCCATATAACTACTCCCCCTGATCCCAAGTGAGTTACCGTAGCCCCTTTATAAGTACACCCCTGGGCCCCAAGTGATTTACACTGGTCCCATATAAGTACTCCCAGACACCAAAGTGAGTTAGCCTAGTCCAATATAAGTACTACCCTTGACCCAAAGTGAGTTATCGTAGCCCCCTTTATAAGTACTTCCCTGACCCCAAGTGAGTTACCATAGCCCCTTTATAAGTACTCCCTGACCGCAAGTGAGTTACCTATAGCCCCCTTTATAAGTACTCCCCTGACCCAAGTGAGTTATCCTAGCACCTTTATATGTACTCTCTGACCGCAAATGAGTTATCCTAGCCCCTTTATATGTACGTCCCAGACCCCCCAGTGAGTTACCCTAGTCCCTTATAAGTACTCCCCTGACCCCAAGTGAGTTACCCCAAGCCCCTTAATAAGTACACCCTGGCCCCCACGTGAGTTACCCTGGTCCCATATAAGTACTCACAGACACCAAGTGAGAGTTACCCTAGTCCCATATAAGTACTCCCTTGACACAAATTGCGTTACCACTAGCCCCTTTATAAGTACTCCCCTGACCCCAAGTGAGTTACCATATCACCTTTATAAGTACTCCCTGACCCCAAGTGAGTTATCCTAGCCCCCTTTATATGTACTTTCTGACCGCAAGTGAGTTACCCAAGTCCCATAGTAGTACTCCCTGACCCCAAGTGAGTTACCATAGCCCCTTTATAAGTATTCCCTGACCCCAAGTGAGTTATCCTAGCCCCTTTATATGTACTCTTTGACTGCAAGTGAGTTATCCCTATTCCCTTTATATGTACTCCCTGACCCCAAGTGAGTTAACCTAGCCCCATTATAAGTACACCCCTGGCCCCAAGTGAGTTACCCAGGTCCCATATAAGTACTCCCCAGACACCAAGTGAGTTAGCCTAGTCCAATATAAGTTACTCCTTGACCCAAAGTGAGTTACCCTAGCCCTTTAATAAGTACACCCCTGGCCCCTAGTGAGTTACCCTAGTCACATAGAAGTACTCCCTGACCCCAAGTGAGTTATCCTTGGTTCCATAGAAGTACACTCTCACCGCAAGTGAGTTATCCTAGCCCCCTTTATATGTACTCTCTGACCCAAGTGAGTTATCCTAGCCTTTATATATGTACTCTCTGACCGCAAGTGAGTTATCCTAGCCTTTTTATATGTACTCCCTAGATCCCAAGTGAGTTACCCTAGTCCCCTTTATATGTACTCCCTAACCCCAAGTGAGTTACCCTAGCCCCTTAATAAGTACACCCTGGCTCCAAGCGAGTTACCCTGGTCCCATATAAGTACTCCTAGACCCCAAAATGATTTACCCTAGTCCCATATAAGTACTCCCAGACCCCAAGTGAGTTACCCTATTCCAATATATGTACTCCCTGACCCCAAGTGAGTTACCATAGCCCCTTTATAAGTACTCCCTGACCCCAAGTGAGTTATCCTAGCCCCCTTTATATGTACTCTCTGACCGCAAGTTAGGTACCCTAGTCCCATAGTAGTACTCCCTGACCCAAGTGAGTTACCCTAGTCCCATATAAGTACTGCTTGACCCAAAGTGAGTTACCCTAGCCCCTTTATAAGTACTCCCAGACACCAATTGAGTTAGCCTAGTCCAATATAAGTACTCCTCGACCCAAAGTGAGTTACCCTAGCCCCTTTATAAGTACTCCTAGACCCCAAGTGAGTTACCCTAGTCCCATATAAGTACTCCCAGACCCCAAGTGAGTTACCCTAGTCCCATAGAAGTACTCCCTGACCCCAAGTGTGTTACCCCAGTCACATAGAAGTACTCCCTGACCCCAAGTGAGTTACCATAGCCCCTTTATAAGTACTCCCTGACCGCAAGTGAGTTACCATAGCCCCTTTATAAGTACTCCCTGACCCCAAGTGAGTTATCCTAGCACCTTTATATGTACTCTCTGACCGCAAATGAGTTATCCTAGCCCCTTTATATGTACTCCCAGACCCCCAGTGAGTTACCCTAGTCCCTTATAAGTACTCCCTGACCCCAAGTGAGTTACCCAAGCCCCTTAATAAGTACACCCTGGCCCCACGTGAGTTACCCTGGTCCCATATAAGTACTCACAGACACCAAGTGAGTTACCCTAGTCCCATATAAGTACTCCTTGACACAAATTGCGTTACCCTAGCCCCTTTATAAGTACTCCCTGACCCCAAGTGAGTTACCATATCACCTTTATAAGTACTCCCTGACCCCAAGTGAGTTATCCTAGCCCCTTTATATGTACTCTCTGACCGCAAGTGAGTTACCGTAGTCCAATAGTAGTACTCCCTGACCCCAAGTGAGTTATCCTAGCCCCTTTATATGTACTTTCTGACCGCAAGTGAGTTACCCAAGTCCCATAGTAGTACTCCCTGACCCCAAGTGAGTTACCATAGCCCCTTTATAAGTATTCCCTGACCCCAAGTGAGTTATCCTAGCCCCTTTATATGTACTCTTTGACTGCAAGTGAGTTATCCTATTCCCTTTATATGTACTCCCTGACCCCAAGTGAGTTAACCTAGCCCCATTATAAGTACACCCTGGCCCCAAGTGAGTTACCCAGGTCCCATATAAGTACTCCCAGACACCAAGTGAGTTAGCCTAGTCCAATATAAGTACTCCTTGACCCAAAGTGAGTTACCCTAGCCCTTTAATAAGTACACCCTGGCCCCTAGTGAGTTACCCTAGTCACATAGAAGTACTCCCTGACCCCAAGTGAGTTATCCTTGTTCCATAGAAGTACACTCTCACCGCAAGTGAGTTATCCTAGCCCCTTTATATGTACTCTCTGACCCCAAGTGAGTTATCCTAGCCTTTATATATGTACTCTCTGACCGCAAGTGAGTTATCCTAGCCTTTTTATATGTACTCCCAGATCCCAAGTGAGTTACCCTAGTCCCTTATATGTACTCCCTGACCCCAAGTGAGTTACCCTAGCCCCTTAATAAGTACACCCTGGCTCCAAGCGAGTTACCCTGGTCCCATATAAGTACTCCTAGACCCCAAATGAGTTACCCTAGTCCCATATAAGTACTCCCAGACCCCAAGTGAGTTACCCTATTCCAATATATGTACTCCCTGACCCCAAGTGAGTTACCATAGCCCCTTTATAAGTACTCCCTGACCCCAAGTGAGTTATCCTAGCCCCTTTATATGTACTCTCTGACCGCAAGTTAGGTACCCTAGTCCCATAGTAGTACTCCCTGACCCAAGTGAGTTACCCTAGTCCCATATAAGTACTGCTTGACCCAAAGTGAGTTACCTTAGCCCCTTTATAAGTACTCCCAGACACCAATTGAGTTAGCCTAGTCCAATATAAGTACTCCTCGACCCAAAGTGAGTTACCCTAGCCCCTTTATAAGTACTCCTAGACCCCAAGTTAGTTACCCTAGTCCCATATAAGTACTCCCAGACCCCAAGTGAGTTACCCTAGTCCCATAGAAGTACTCCCTGACCCCAAGTGTGTTACCCCAGTCACATAGAAGTACTCCCTGACCCCAAGTGAGTTATCCTAGTTCCATAGAAGTACACCCTGACCCCAAGTGAGTTACCCTGGTCCCATATTAGTACTCATAGACACCAAGTGAGTTACCCTAGTCCCATATAAGTACTCCTTGATCCAAAGTGCGTTACCCTAGCCCCTTTATATGTACTCTCTGACCGCAAGTGAGTTACCCTAGTCCAATATAAGTACTCCCTGACCCCAAGTGAGTTACCATAGCCCCTTTATAAGTACTCCCTGACCCCAAGTAAGTTACCATAGCCCCTTTATAAGTACTCCCTGACCCCAAGTGAGTTATCCTAGCCCCTTTATATGTACTCTCTGACCGCAAGTTAGTTACCCTAGTCCCATAGTAGTACTCCCTGACCCAAGTGAGTTACCCTAGTCCCATATAAGTACTGCTTGACCCAAAGTGAATTACCCTAGCCCCATTATAAGTACTCCCTGACCCCATGTGAGTTATCCTAGCCCCTTTATATGTACTCTCTGACCGCAATTGAGTAACCCTAGTCCCATATAACTACTCCCTGATCCCAAGTGAGTTACCGTAGCCCCTTTATAAGTACACCCTGGCCCCAAGTGATTTACACTGGTCCCATATAAGTACTCCCAGACACCAAGTGAGTTAGCCTAGTCCAATATAAGTACTCCTTGACCCCAAGTGAGTTACCATAGCCCCTTTATAAGTACTCCCTGACCCCAAGTGAGTTATCCTAGCCCCTTTATATGTACTCTCTGACCGCAAGTTAGGTACCCTAGTCCCATAGTAGTACTCCCTGACCCAAGTGAGTTACCCTAGTCCCATATAAGTACTGCTTGACCCAAAGTGAGTTACCCTAGCCCCTTTATAAGTACTCCCAGACACCAATTGAGTTAGCCTAGTCCAATATAAGTACTCCTCGACCCAAAGTGAGTTACCCTAGCCCCTTTATAAGTACTCCTAGACCCCAAGTGAGTTACCCTAGTCCCATATAAGTACTCCCAGACCCCAAGTGAGTTACCCTAGTCCCATAGAAGTACTCCCTGACCCCAAGTGTGTTACCCCAGTCACATAGAAGTACTCCCTGACCCCAAGTGAGTTACCATAGCCCCTTTATAAGTACTCCCTGACCGCAAGTGAGTTACCATAGCCCCTTTATAAGTACTCCCTGACCCCAAGTGAGTTATCCTAGCACCTTTATATGTACTCTCTGACCGCAAATGAGTTATCCTAGCCCCTTTATATGTACTCCCAGACCCCCAGTGAGTTACCCTAGTCCCTTATAAGTACTCCCTGACCCCAAGTGAGTTACCCAAGCCCCTTAATAAGTACACCCTGGCCCCACGTGAGTTACCCTGGTCCCATATAAGTACTCACAGACACCAAGTGAGTTACCCTAGTCCCATATAAGTACTCCTTGACACAAATTGCGTTACCCTAGCCCCTTTATAAGTACTCCCTGACCCCAAGTGAGTTACCATATCACCTTTATAAGTACTCCCTGACCCCAAGTGAGTTATCCTAGCCCCTTTATATGTACTCTCTAACCGCAAGTAAGTTACCGTAGTCCAATAGTAGTACTCCCTGACCCCAAGTGAGTTATCCTAGCCCCTTTATATGTACTTTCTGACCGCAAGTGAGTTACCCAAGTCCCATAGTAGTACTCCCTGACCCCAAGTGAGTTACCATAGCCCCTTTATAAGTATTCCCTGACCCCAAGTGAGTTATCCTAGCCCCTTTATATGTACTCTTTGACTGCAAGTGAGTTATCCTATTCCCTTTATATGTACTCCCTGACCCCAAGTGAGTTAACCTAGCCCCATTATAAGTACACCCTGGCCCCAAGTGAGTTACCCAGGTCCCATATAAGTACTCCCAGACACCAAGTGAGTTAGCCTAGTCCAATATAAGTACTCCTTGACCCAAAGTGAGTTACCCTAGCCCTTTAATAAGTACACCCTGGCCCCTAGTGAGTTACCCTAGTCACATAGAAGTACTCCCTGACCCCAAGTGAGTTATCCTTGTTCCATAGAAGTACACTCTCACCGCAAGTGAGTTATCCTAGCCCCTTTATATGTACTCTCTGACCCCAAGTGAGTTATCCTAGCCTTTATATATGTACTCTCTGACCGCAAGTGAGTTATCCTAGCCTTTTTATATGTACTCCCAGATCCCAAGTGAGTTACCCTAGTCCCTTATATGTACTCCCTGACCCCAAGTGAGTTACCCTAGCCCCTTAATAAGTACACCCTGGCTCCAAGCGAGTTACCCTTGTCCCATATAAGTACTCCTAGACCCCAAATGAGTTACCCTAGTCCCATATAAGTACTCCCAGACCCCAAGTGAGTTACCCTATTCCAATATATGTACTCCCTGACCCCAAGTGAGTTACCATAGCCCCTTTATAAGTACTCCCTGACCCCAAGTGAGTTATCCTAGCCCCTTTATATGTACTCTCTGACCGCAAGTTAGGTACCCTAGTCCCATAGTAGTACTCCCTGACCCAAGTGAGTTACCCTAGTCCCATATAAGTACTGCTTGACCCAAAGTGAGTTACCCTAGCCCCTTTATAAGTACTCCCAGACACCAATTGAGTTAGCCTAGTCCAATATAAGTACTCCTCGACCCAAAGTGAGTTACCCTAGTCCCATATAAGTACTCCCAGACCCCAAGTGAGTTACCCTAGTCCCATAGAAGTACTCCCTGACCCCAAGTGTGTTACCCCAGTCACATAGAAGTACTCCCTGACCCCAAGTGAGTTATCCTAGTTCCATAGAAGTACACCCTGACCCCAAGTGAGTTACCCTAGTCCCATAGTAGTACTCCCTGACCCAAGTGAGTTACCCTAGTCCCATATAAGTACTGCTTGACCCAAAGTGAATTACCCTAGCCCCATTATAAGTACTCCCTGACCCCATGTGAGTTATCCTAGCCCCTTTATATGTACTCTCTGACCGCAAGTGAGTAACCCTAGTCCCATATAACTACTCCCTGATCCCAAGTGAGTTACCGTAGCCCCTTTATAAGTACACCCTGGCCCCAAGTGATTTACACTGGTCCCATATAAGTACTCCCAGACACCAAGTGAGTTAGCCTAGTCCAATATAAGTACTCCTTGACCCAAAGTGAGTTATCGTAGCCCCTTTATAAGTACTCCCTGACCCCAAGTGAGTTACCATAGCCCCTTTATAAGTACTCCCTGACCGCAAGTGAGTTACCATAGCCCCTTTATAAGTACTCCCTGACCCCAAGTGAGTTATCCTAGCACCTTTATATGTACTCTCTGACCGCAAATGAGTTATCCTAGCCCCTTTATATGTACTCCCAGAACCCCAGTGAGTTACCCTAGTCCCTTATAAGTACTCCCTGACCCCAAGTGAGTTACCCAAGCCCCTTAATAAGTACACCCTGGCCCCACGTGAGTTACCCTGGTCCCATATAAGTACTCACAGACACCAAGTGAGTTACCCTAATCCCATATAAGTACTCCTTGACACAAATTGCGTTACCCTAGCCCCTTTATAAGTACTCCCTGACCCCAAGTGAGTTACCATATCACCTTTATAAGTACTCCCTGACCCCAAGTGAGTTATCCTAGCCCCTTTATATGTACTCTCTGACCGCAAGTGAGTTACCGTAGTCCAATAGTAGTACTCCCTGACCCCAAGTGAGTTATCCTAGCCCCTTTATATGTACTATCTGCCCGCAAGTGAGTTACCATATCACCTTTATAAGTACTCCCTGACCCCAAGTGAGTTATCCTAGCCCCTTTATATGTACTATCTGACCGCAAGTGAGTTATCCTAGCCCCTTAATAAGTACACCCTGGCCCCAAGTGAGTTACCCTGATCCCATATAAGTACTCACAGACACCAAGTGAGTTACCCTAGTCCCATAATAAGTACACCCTGGCCCCAAGTGAGTTACCCTGATCCCATATAAGTACTCAAAGACACGAAGTGAGTTACCCTAGTCCCATATAAGTACTCCTTGACCCAAAGTGCGTTACCCTAGCACCTTTATAAGTACTCCCTGACCCCAAGTGAGTTATCCTAGCCCCTTTATATGTACTCTCTGACCGCAAGTGAGTTATCCTAGCCCCTTTATATGTACTCCCAGACCCCCAGTGAGTTACCCTAGTCCCTTATAAGTACTCCCTGACCCCAAGTGAGTTAGCCAAGCCCCTTAATAAGTACACCCTGGCCCCAAGTGAGTTACCCTGATCCCATATAAGTACTCACAGACACCAAGTGAGTTACCCTAGTCCCATATAAGTACTCCTTGACACAAAGTGCGTTACCCTAGACCCTTTATAAGTACTCCCTGACCCCAAGTGAGTTACCATAGCCCCTTTATAAGTACTCCCTGACCCCAAGTGAGTTATCCTAGCCCCTTTATATGTACTCTCTGTCCGCAAGTTAGTTACCCTAGTCCCATAGTAGTACTCCCTGACCCCAAGTGAGTTATCCTAGCCCCTTTATATGTACTCTCTGACCGCAAGTGTGTTACCGTAGTCCCATAGTAGTACTTCCTGACCCCATGTGAGTTATCCTAGCCCCTTTATATGTACTCTCTTACCGCAAGTGAGTTACCCTAGTCCAAAATAAGTACTCCCTGACCCCAAGTGAGTTACCATAGCCCCTTTATAAGTACTCCTTGACCCAAAGTGCGTTACCCTAGCCCCTTTATAAGTACTCCCTGACCCCAAGTGAGTTATCCTAGCCCCTTTATATGTACTCTCTGACCGCAAGTTAGTTATCCTAGTCCCACAGTAGTACTCCCTGACCCAAGTGAATTACCCTAGTCCCATATAAGTACTGCTTGACGCAAAGTGAGTTACCCTAACCCCTTTATATGTACTCCCAGACCCCCAGTGAGTTACCCTAGTCCCTTATAAGTACTCCCTGACCCCAAGTGAGTTACCCAAGCCCCTTAATAAGTACACCCTGGCCCCAAGTGAGTTACCCTGATCCCATATAAGTACTCACAGACACCAAGTGAGTTACCCTAGTCCCATATAAGTACTCCTTGACACAAAGTGCGTTAACCTAGACCCTTTATAAGTACTCCCTGACCCCAAGTGAGTTACCATAGCCCCTTTATAAGTACTCCCTGACCCCAAGTGAGTTATCCTAGCCCCTTTATATGTACTCTCTGTCCGCAAGTTAGTTACCCTAGTCCCATAGTAGTACTCCCTGACCCTAAGTGAGTTATCCTAGCCCCTTTATATGTACTCTCTGACCGCAAGTTAGTTACCCTAGTCCCATAGTAGTACTCCCTGACCCCAGTGAGTTACCCTAGTACCATAGAAGTACTCCCTGCCCCAAGTGAGTTACCCTAGCCCCTATATAAGTACTCCCTGACCCCAAGTGAGTTATCCTAGCCCCTTTATATGTACTCTCTGACCGCAAGTGAGTAACCCTAGTCCCATATAAGTACTCCCTGACCCCAAGTGAGTTACCATAGCCCCTTTATAAGTTCACCCTGGCCCCAAGTGAGTTATGCTAGCCCCTTTATATGTACTCCCAGACCCCCAGTGAGTTACCCTAGTGCCATAGAAATACTCCCTGACCCCAAGTGAGTTACCCTAGCCCCTTTATATGTACTCTCTGACCGCAAGTGAATTACTCTAGTCCAATAAGTACTCCCTGACCCCAAGTGAGTTACCCTAGTCCCATATAAGTACTGCTTGACGCAAAGTGAGTTACCATAACCCTTTTATAAGTTCACCCTGGCCCCAAGTGAGTTATCCTAGCCTCTTTATATGTACTCCCAGACTCCAAGTGAGTTACCCTAGCCGCTATATATGTACTCCCATAACCCAAGTGAGTTACCCTAGTCCCATAGAAGTAATTCCTGACCCCAAGTGAGTTACCGTAGCCCATTATAAGTACTCCCTGACTCCATGTGAGTTATCCTAGCCCCTTTATATATATTCTCTGACCGCAAGTGAGTTAATCCTACCCCTTCATATGTACTCCCTGACCCCAAGTGTGTTACCCTAGTCTCATATAAGTACTCCCTGACCGCAAGTGAGTTACCATAGCCCTTTTATAAGTACACCCTGGCCCCAAGTGAGTTATGCTAGCCCCTTTATATGTACTCCCAGACCCCCAGTGAGTTACCCTAGTGCCATAGAAATACTCCCTGACCCCAAGTGAGTTACCCTAGCCCCTTTATATGTACTCTCTGACCGCAAGTGAATTACTCTAGTCCAATATAAGTACTCCCTGACCCCAAGTGAGTTACCATAGCCCCTTTATAAGTACTCCCTGACCCCAAGTGAGTTACCCTAGTCCCATATAAGTACTGCTTGACGCAAAGTGAGTTACCCTAACCCCTTTATAAGTACTCCCTGACCCCAAATGAGTTACCCTAGCCCCTTTATAAGTACTCCCTGACCCCAAGTGAGTTACCCTAGTTCCATATAAGTACTGCTTGACGCAAAGTGAGTTACCATAGCCCCTTTATAAGTTCACCCTGGCCCCAAGTGAGTTATCCTAGCCTCTTTATATGTACTCCCAGACTCCAAGTGAGTTACCCTAGCCGCTATATATGTACTCCCATAACCCAAGTGAGTTACCCTAGTCCCATAGAAGTAATTCCTGACCCCAAGTGAGTTACCGTAGCCCATTATAAGTACTCCCTGGCTCCACGTGAGTTATCCTAGCCCCTTTATATATATTCTCTGACCGCAAGTGAGTTAATCCTACCCCTTTATAAGTACTCCCTGACCCCAAATGAGTTACCCTAGCCCCTTTATAAGTACTCCCTGACCGCAAGTGAGTTACCATAGCCCTTTTATAAGTACACCCTGGCCCCAAGTGAGTTATGCTAGCCCCTTTATATGTACTCCCAGACCCCCAGTGAGTTACCCTGGTCCCATATAAGTACTCACAGACACCAAGTGAGTTACCCTGGCCCCTTTATATGTACTCTCTGACCGCAAGTGAGTTATCCTAGCCCCTTTGTATGTATTCTCTGACCGCAAGTGAGTTATCCTAGCCGGTTTATATGTACTCCCTGACCCCAAGTGAGTTATCCTAGCCGTTTTATATGTACTCCCTGACCCCAAGTGAGTTAACCTAGCCCTTTAATAAGTACACCCTGACCCCAATTGAGTTACCCTGGTCTCATATAAGTACTCACAGACACAGAGTGAGTTACCCTAGTCCCATATAAGTACTCCTTGACCCAAAGTGAGTTACCCTAGCCCCTTTATAAGTACTCCCTGACCCCAAGTGAGTTACCATATCACCTTTATAAGTACTCCCTGACCCCAAGTGAGTTATCCTAGCCTCTTTATATGTACTCTTTGACTGCAAGTGAGTTATCCTATCCCATTTATATGTACTCTCAGACCCCAAGTGAGTTACCCTAGTCCCATATAAGTACTCCCTGACCCCAAGTGAGTTACCATAGCCCCTTTATAAGTACTCCCTGACCCCAAGTGAGTTATCCTAGCCCCTTTATATGTACTCTCTGACCGCAAGTTAGTTACCCTAGTCCCATAGTAGTACTCCCTGACCCCAAGTGAGTTACCATATCACCTTTATAAGTACTCCCTGACCCCAAGTGAGTTATCCTAGCCCCTTTATATGTACTCTCTGACCGCAACTTAGTTATCCTAGTCCCATAGTAGTACTCCCTGACCCAAGTGAGTTACCCTAGTCCCATATAAGTACTGCTTGACGGAAAGTGAGTTACCCTAACCCCTTTATAAGTACTCCCTGACCCCAAGTGAGTTATCCTAGCCCCTTTATATGTACTCTCTGACCGCAAGTTAGTTACCGTAGTCCCATAGTAGTACTCCCTGACCCCAGTGAGTTACCCTAGTGCCATAGAAGTACTCCCTGACCCCAAGTGAGTTACCATAGCCCCTTTATAAGTTCACCCTGGCCCCAAGTGAGTTATGCTAGCCCCTTTATATGTACTCCCAGACCCCCAGTGAGTTACCCTAGTGCCATAGAAATACTCCCTGACCCCAAGTGAGTTACCCTAGCCCCTTTATATGTACTCTCTGACCGCAAGTGAATTACTCTAGTCCAATAAGTACTCCCTGACCCCAAGTGAGTTACCATAGCCCCTTTATAAGTACTCCCTGACCCCAAGTGAGTTACCCTAGTCCCATATAAGTACTGCTTGACGCAAAGTGAGTTACCATAGCCCCTTTATAAGTACTCCCTGACCCCAAGTGAGTTACCCTAGTCCCATATAAGTACTGCTTGACGCAAAGTGAGTTACCCTAACCCCTTTATAAGTACTCCCTGACCCCAAATGAGTTACCCTAGCCCCTTTATAAGTACTCCCTGACCCCAAGTGAGTTACCCTAGTCCCATATAAGTACTGCTTGACGCAAAGTGAGTTACCATAACCCTTTTATAAGTTCACCCTGGCCCCAAGTGAGTTATCCTAGCCTCTTTATATGTACTCCCAGACTCCAAGTGAGTTACCCTAGCCGCTATATATGTACTCCCATAACCCAAGTGAGTTACCCTAGTCCCATAGAAGTAATTCCTGACCCCAAGTGAGTTACCGTAGCCCATTATAAGTACTCCCTGACTCCATGTGAGTTATCCTAGCCCCTTTATGTATATTCTCTGACCGCAAGTGAGTTAATCCTACCCCTTCATATGTACTCCCTGACCCCAAGTGTGTTACCCTAGTCTCATATAAGTACTCCCTGACCGCAAGTGAGTTACCATAGCCCTTTTATAAGTACACCCTGGCCCCAAGTGAGTTATGCTAGCCCCTTTATATGTACTCCCAGACCCCCAGCGAGTTACCCTAGTGCCATAGAAATACTCCCTGACCCCAAGTGAGTTACCCTAGCCCCTTTATATGTACTCTCTGACCGCAAGTGAGTTATCCCAGCCCCTTTATATGTACTCCCAGACCCCCAGTGAGTTACCCTAGTGCCATAGAAATACTCCCTGACCCCAAGTGAGTTACCCTAGCCCCTTTATATGTACTCCCAGACCCCCAGTGAGTTACCCTAGTGCCATAGAAATACTCCCTGACCCCAAGTAAGTTACCCTAGCCCCTTTATATGTACTCTCTGACCGCAAGTGAGTTATCCCAGCCCCTTTATATGTACTCCCAGACCCCCAGTGAGTTACCCTAGTCCCTTATAAGTACTCCCTGACCACAAGTGAGTTACCCTGGTCCCATATAAGTACTCACAGACACCAAGTGAGTTACCCTAGTCCCATATAAGTACTCCTTGACCCAAAGTGAGTTAACCTAGCCCCTTATAAGTACTCCCTGACTCCAAGTGAGTTACCCTTGTCCCATATAAGTACTCACAGACACCAAGTGAGTTATACTAGCCCCTTTATAAGTACTCCCTGACACCATGTGAGTTATCCTGGCCCCTTTATATGTACTCTCTGACCGCAAGTGAGTTAACCTAGCCCTTTAATAAGTACACCCTGACCCCAATTGAGTTACCCTGGTCTCATATAAGTACTCACAGACACAGAGTGAGTTACCCTAGTCCCATATAAGTACTCCTTGACCCAAAGTGAGTTACCCTAGCCCCTTTATAAGTACTCCCTGACCCCAAGTGAGTTACCATATCACCTTTATAAGTACTCCCTGACCCCAAGTGAGTTATCCTAGCCTCTTGATATGTACTCTTTGACTGCAAGTGAGTTATCCTATCCCATTTATATGTACTCTCAGACCCCAAGTGAGTTACCCTAGTCCCATATAAGTACTCCCTGACCCCAAGTGAGTTACCATAGCCCCTTTATAAGTACTCCCTGACCCCAAGTGAGTTATCCTAGCCCCTTTATATGTACTCTCTGACCGCAAGTTAGTTACCCTAGTCCCATAGTAGTACTCCCTGACCCCAGTGAGTTACCCTAGTGCCATAGAAGTACTCCTTGACCCAAAGTGCGTTACCCTAGCCCCTTTATAAGTACTCCCTGACCCCAAGTGAGTTACCATATCACCTTTATAAGTACTCCCCTGACCCCAAGTGAGTTATCCTAGCCCCTTTATATGTACTCTCTGACCGCAAGTTAGTTATCCTAGTCCCATAGTAGTACTCCCTGACCCAAGTGAGTTACCCTAGTCCCATATAAGTACTGCTTGACGCAAAGTGAGTTACCCTAACCCCTTTATAAGTACTCCCTGACCCCAAGTGAGTTATCCTAGCCCCTTTATATGTACTCTCTGACCGCAAGTTAGTTACCCTAGTCCCATAGTAGTACTCCCTGACCCCAGTGAGTTACCCTAGTGCCATAGATGTACTCCCTGACCCCAAGTGAGTTACCATAACCCCTTTATAAGTACTCCCTGACCCTAAGTGAGTTACCCTAGTCCCATATAAGTACTGCTTGACGCAAAGTGAGTTACCCTAACCCCTATATAAGTACTCCCTGACCCCAAGTGAGTTATCCTAGCCCCTTTATATGTACTCTCTGACCGCAAGTGAGTAACCCTAGTCCCATATAAGTACTCCCTGACCCCAAGTGAGTTACCATAGCCCCTTTATAAGTTCACCCTGGCCCCAAGTGAGTTATCCTAGCCCCTTTATATGTACTCCCAGACTCCAAGTGAGTTACCCTAGCCGCTTTATATGTACTCCCATAACCCAAGTGAGTTACCCTAGTCCCATAGAAGTAATTCCTGACCCCAAGTGAGTTACCGTAGCCCATTATATGTACTCCCTGACTCCACGTGAGTTATCCTAGCCCCTTTATATTGTAACCGGGGTGTCACAAATAATCCGAAACACTCAAATATTGTCTGTGGAAACCACTTTATTCCACGAAATCTCAAGGAGGGGGCCTCCCGCGATGCTCACGCACACTTATTATACGCGTATACACTGTTTTTTCGGGTTCTCACTCGGGGAATGCGGGGAGGGAATTATTCGGGGGCGGACGAAAAAGAAAGGGGGAAAAGGGGTGAGCAGGGGTATACGAGGAAAGAACTTGAGGGAACACGGCAGCGACCACTCCGACCACGATCTCCTAACTCCACAAATCCCACGTCGGGACCACTCAATAATCCGAAGAAGGGGCCCGTATTTAAAAGACGAAGCTCCTTTCACAATACGGCGACGACCCTTCTGTTTCTCTTACACAATAAATGAGAGAGAGCTCGGCGCGGCGAACAGTCCTAACTCTAGAACAGAAGTGGCCCGGTCCTTGGTTCTTCGTTCGTCCTGGGCCCCGGGTCCTTTTCCTAATTCCTAGGATTTCATTATTCTTCAGGGCAACAGCGCATGCTCTCGATCTATCAGTCAATTATCACCTATCAAATTGACTGGGATCCGCATTCGCACTGTTCCCTGGGTTTCGTAGCGTCTCGGCTATCCGTGTCGTCTGCTTCGTAGCTTGGTGAGGTCCGGGCGGGGCTCTGCGGTGCGGGGTCGGCGAGTAGTGGTCGGGGAGTCGGGCGGTCGGGGAAGCGGTAGCCGTGGCGCGGGGACGGCGCGGGCACGGGAGATCGCAGCTCGGCGCGCTAGCGGCGCGGCGCGGTAGAGGAAAGGAATGGGTGGGGCGCTCAGCGGGGACTTGCGGTGAGGGGACGGTAGGAGCGTCGCGTAAACAGTCGCGCTCAGCGGGAAGGTTAGAGTGAGAGGGAATCATAAGCGTTTGGGCATGGGAGCGTAGAGGATAGGAGAACAACAGTTTTCAAGCTCATGTTGGAGCAGAGGAGACTTATGAGTACTAGTTTTAGCCTGAAATAAAATATTCTTAATTTCTATCATCCTAGTTACACCTAATCCTACAAACTATCGCCCAATTCCCAATCATACCATTTCCTAAAAACATCTACTCTCCTTCCGTGGTCGACACTTACAATATTCCTACATCGGAAAACTACATCGTCGCTCCACGGAAGGTTCATCAGGCTACACACACACATACACATTCATACCGGGGGGGGGGGGGATCGCAGGAGGCGCTAAGGGGGACAGGAGAAACTAAAAGACCTATGCATTTCTGTAACGTGTATTCTACCACGTTACAATATATACTCTCTGACCGCAAGTGAGTTATTCTAACCCCTTTATAAATACTCCCTGACCCCTAGTGTGTTACCCTAGTCTCATAT